>NW_010427235.1:78130-85531 GCF_000710305.1 Buceros rhinoceros silvestris | reverse complement strand
GAGCCATCCTAGGCCCTTCTCCCCTTAACCAGCCACAGTAAAATCAACAGGTGTTAAGAGTGCCCAGACTTGCTGAAAATGAAGCAATGGCTGTTTTGACTTGGGCAACCAGACTTAGAAACAATTTTGGAAAACAGAGCCTGCAGGGAAATGAGGGTTAGAGCAAAGTTGTCCTAGCTCCCAGGCCTCACACGGAGGCAGCTCTTTGACTGTAGGGTTCCTTTTCCCCTCACTTCCCCCAGCCCGTTGCAGTGAGGTGGGGCCAGAGGGAGGCATTTTCAGCCTTCAGAGGACCTTTATACTGTATTAAAAATACGGTTTCTTTAATGTTTCCTTTTTCAAAAGTACTAATATAAACTAACTGAGTGTGCTCTTAGGAGAGCGTTTGGCAAGGGTATGGGACAAACCTGTGCCAAACCTCATCTTTGGCATGAAGAAATAAACAGACTGTGGTTCTGCATAAAGACAAAACTTTTGGAAAGCCTTTAGAATATTTCTCATAATGAAACGGGTGGGGGGGTAGTTTTCTTGAAATTCAGAATACGAATCCAACCTTTAAACGTTTTGGTCTCTTCAGTTATGACCTGAGTTCCTTCGTTAAAAAATTCCAATATTAAAATCAATTAAATCATGAATGATGGATATGCTGATTTTTAACAATCCTCATTAAGGCTATTTCCATACCATTTCATCTGTCTAGAGCAAATAAAAACACTGTGTCAGATAAGAAAGAAACTATTCTCCTCAGTCTATATTACAGCAAGGGAAACTGAGATTGAAAAATCATGTGCTCTGTCTGTCTATTGCCACAAAGGATGCACTGCCCAGAATAGCAGTGCCAGATTAGCTTGCTCTAGACTCCAGCTGTTGAGCCCTGTGCTTCTTGATGATGTTCCCATTCAGGATATCTGAACAAGAATATTGTGAAAGACATGGGAAAGGAAGGCCCAATCTTGGAATTTACTTCTGGGTGCTCCCAGTAGTTTTCCACAGCAAGCTGAAGGGCAATGTATATTTAGAAGAAAAGCAATCACAGTGTTTCAGAAATGTTTCAGTAAAAGGGTCCTGACAATGAGATTTCTCATTAACACCACACTTCAGAGAAAAATGCAACAAGTCAACTAAGAGTCAAGAAGTCTGACACCTTTATAGCAGGTTTGTTACCTGAAACACAATTGCAGTGTTATAGAGCAGATCGACCTCCCGTATGTAGCAAATGAGGCTTATCACACATAGATCTGAAACGTACTTAGATGAAGATTAAGTATCCAAAAGGCTACAATGCTTTGCCAATACACACAGAATCGTGTTGGGCTGCCCAGCGTATCATGAGTGTTATTAAAAGAAACTAAATACTTTAAGAACATTTTAATAGTGTTCCTTTTTGATTCTGGGTGGAAAAGGAGGTTGTTCTCTTCCTTTACATGATTATTTTTTCTAAGTATATTTCTAAATCTTGCTTAGTTTTGTTTAACTCCAGCCTTGTAAACCTTTTTGTGTTTTTTTTCCTCTTAAGCCTCTTTAAGCACTCTTATATCTCTCCTTCCAACAAGGATTTTGCTGTATTGTTCCTTTTGTTCTCTCAGAAATCAAGTCTCTTCCTACAATTTGGAGAACTTCTCCCATGCACATCCAAGACCACTGCTGCAGGCAGCACAAAGGTTTAAGAATTAAAAACTTATGAAAAATGAATGAGGCAATTCCCAGGTCACAAAGCTTTAGAGTCCTCTGCTTACTCCAGCAGATATCTCTGTAGTGCATTCTCTCATGCCAAATCTTCAGCTTTTCTCTGCAATAATAACAATAACAAAAAATGTTTAAATATTGATGCCAAAACTCTGATGTCACTACAGGACTGTTCAAGCTGAAGCCAGAACCCTACCTCAATCTAGACCTTGACACCCATCTGTCATTTTGAGAATGCGGACGTACCTCAACTGCATAGCCCTCCAGTACAGCTACATAGTTGACATTTTTTCAAGCACATCACTGCAAGAAGCAGTGGTTAAACCCAAAGCTTCAAGAATTTCACTGAAGAATGTACCAGTATCTGGTTATGTAAAGGCCTTTGGTTAAAGAATACATAAACTCCAAATACCACTGGGGCTTGTGGGTTGAATTTTTGGGGGTTTTGAGTTTAGGAATTTAAGTCACATAGTACTGTGAGAAAAGAGAAAGCAGAAACAACTGAGAAATGGTACTAGTCCACTAAAAACTCAGAGCCATATGCCATCATGCCACAATAATAAATAAGAGGCTTGTGTAGGACAGAAGACAGGCTGTGACCTCCTTTCCACTAATTATCACAAAGCTATTTTGCTGCATTTTTATAAATACTTGCCTATCTTCACACTTGGTACATTTTGTTCCAGCATAGCTCCCCCTCATTATCTCAGCTCCAGGTTGATAACTGATCAGTCCAAGTTCTGATGTATGTCCAAGTGCTTCCCATCAGAGTTAAGTACTTTGTGTGAAATAGGGTGAGAGTTTTTTCTTTAAAAAATTCCTCCTTATTTTCATCACAATTCGTTGCAGTGTCTATAGCCGTAATGCTACTATACAGAACAGGGCAAGACAGGGGTTTTTAAATTTAAGATGCATATAGCAACATTTTGGGCTGTAAGTGATTCAGAGGCATTACTGGAGAGGTATTTCCTGTAAGTGGTGCTATAAAAAAGTGGCTATTTAAAAAGGATTAACAAAACAGAGTAGAAGCGGCTGACCTACTGGGAGGTGTAACATGAAGATGGCATGAAGCCAAGAGCTCGAGACAGCTGCGTAGCACATTAAGAAGCAGGATGCTGAGGATCAAGCTGGATTTATAAAATAAAACCTGAGAAGAGGTTCAGTTGTGGAGAACTTCTCCTACATAGGTGAGAAGGCTTAAGGCAATGTTTTCAACTAAGTACTAGCTGATGTAGAGGACTTCCAAGGCATGATCCAAGTTCATGAAGAGGCTTTACTGACCAGGCTCCACATTACATGCTAAGAGCCCAAGCCCTACAGTGAATTCTGACCCCAGCAGAATCAAGCAAACTCTACTCTTATCAGTAGAATTGCTGCTGGCATTCAACGGAATAGCAAATGTAAAAAGGATGTTTCTTTCACAAGTGCTTGCTAGGGAAAGCTTCACGGCCCATCATACACGTGCACGGAAACACACAGGCAAATACAGACATCCACTGGGCAGATGACTTTAAGGTAATGTGCATGCACATTAGCTCTGAGGGATACAGCTTGTGTTCATTCCACTGACCTCATTCCCATCCATCTATATTTAATGTAGCACATCACAGCAATTGAGTTACATGCTAAATACACAATGTGGAGAATTGTGGCTTTTTCTAAATTGCTGCTGAAGGTAAATTTATGGTTTTTCAGGATGAAAAAGTGTTTATTTTATGTAAAATTATTTCCTTAGCAGGCAACTGAAAACACATTTTAAATATCTTTCTCTTCTATTTAACAAAAAAAAAAAAATCAGCAGATGTTTTTTGGATGAGCTACATTGTTTATTATATTCCTAAGATGTCCAAAACATGAAATTCATTTAACCCCTAGAGGAGTGACACAGAAATGACATGATGTGCATCATACATCAAATAATGGTCACTCCTGCTGCTCTTTAGACATCTGGGGCTTAATTTGCAATTATTTGCATTCATAGAGCAAAGTATACAATAGAAATGGGAACACATCTCCTAAGTTGATGCAGAATTAATTTTCAAAGGGTGACATGCACCATAAATTCTATTGCGTGATTACTATAAACACGCAAACAAAAGAATGAGGAACAGCATTGTCTGCTAATGGATGTTCAGTTAAGAATTTCAATTGTTACAACATGTGATTAATTTACATGTTCAAATTAAGTCTCCATTTTTGCATGTTTAATTATGAAGTATTTAAAAGCGTGGATGGGTGTGTTTGAACAAGGCAGCATCTTGGCACTTGCAATTTGCTTGTCCTGGTTTAAAATGTTCTCATTACATCATGGAATGAAAAAGTTAGAAAAAGGAATGTCTCTGTTCCCAGCTAACAATGCACACAAGTCAAGAGCTCTGCTCTTCCCAATATTTCACATAAGGATATGCATCAGAGATATCTTTTTGACAAGCAAATGACAGAGGGAATCTATGAAAATAACAATGTGTCTTTGGAGAGCCCAGTAGTGCACATAGTGTGGATGCCATAATTTAATCCCATTTTAGAACTGCCCCATTTCCAAAAACTTCAGACAACTCTAAATTTTAGTGGGATTTCCATTTCACGCCTCATGGATGAACAGCTCCAGGAACTATGCTGCGATTTTCCTAGTAAAACACAGGGGTCCAGCTGCAAAGGAGGGCTTATGACTGTGGAAATAACTGGTTTTTCAGTTCAGCTGCCAAGCCAAACAGCTGAAAAAGAATGCTGGTTCAAACTGAACCAAATTCACAATTTTTCCAGGTTTCCACACCAAAATCACTACCATCCCCACCCAGCCCACTCTACTTCATTTAACATGAAATATTCCATATGTCTCCAGAAGAAACATTTTTGGAAAAGGCAAACATTTGGCAAAGGCAAACATAAAGTGCAACAAAATGCAAGAAAAGATTCTAAAAAATTATTGCATAAAGATTGTTCTCCCTGACTTTTTATATACAATTCACTCCTTTGCTATACTGAGCAGTTTATTTTCCACTGGGTTGACCATAACAGGGTTTGTCCCAGCTTCCAAAGTGAGTTGCACAGTCATTCTTACTCTGTTACTATCCTGACTGTATTGCTCATTGACTCTCAACTGTCATTGCACAAGGTTCCTTATTGTTCCATTTTAGAATGGTCCAAAAAGTATACGCTAGGATACTCATGAGGAGTTAGGGACCCAAATTCAAACTCCTGTCTTGATCAGACAGATCATGGACTTGAATTCTGATCTCCCTTGGCTTGTCTGACTAGATAGCAGAGGATCATGAAGTAGGTTCTCACCCCTTGTATTTGAAGTGGGTCATTTTGCATGCAGTGCATAAATGTCCACCATCAAGATTAAGAACATCCTTAAAGCCAGGTGATTGGCACACTCCCCTAGCAGAGACAGCATCAGCCAGACTGCTCCTCTGAAGCAAAAAAAAGAGTGAAGAGGAACAACTGAGAGCACAATGCGGTAAACCTCACTGCTGCTAATTGCTTCTGTCTCATCCTAAGAGACAGGACAGCAGGATCCAAATGTCCAGAGCAGAGGACAGAATTAAAATACAGCTTCGACCATTGAAGATGAACAGCTTAACCACCAAGAGAGGAGGCAGAAGAGAAACACACCCCTGGTGAGTTCTGCCTCCTTCCCGTCACTGCCAGTATTCTTCTCAGACTAACTTTACTGGTAGATAAGGACCAAATTACCCCTAATAATTTGCTCAGTGCCCGAATTGATCCTTTTTTTGGCACTACAAATATTTCTCTTATTTTCACACAAGTTGCACACACAGTTTTGAGACACAATAATTCTTCAAACAGGAATATCCTGCTCTAGCAATGCAAAAAGTCTGGTAAATGTAATATGAAGCTGTTCTAGATAAAAATTATTAGATACTATGAATAAAGTCGATCACACATACATGCATGGTAGTATACATATTTGAAAAGGCTTATATACCTGAAGCTTCAAATCACTGCAGCTCAGAAGATCAGCTGCCCAGCTTATAGAAAAGTCCTGCAGAAACTCCTGGCATACAGCTGCCTTCGCTCCATTCCCATTGATTTCTGCAGTCTACACCCTTTTCTGCATCCTGACACTATTTGCACAAGGGAGATGCTGGACAAGCTAAAATGTAGTTTCAGATGTCTGAATTCATGAAGCTTTCTGAAGGAATGGCCCTTCTGTTTGCTAAGCATTATACATCAATAGAGATGCCACAACAGCAGTGAGATCAGTAGGAAAATACATTGTAAATATGTTTATTGGAAGCAATGGTTTCTAATATGACATAGAAACAATATGCAGCATTTTCAGGTAATACTAGACACTCACACTTGCTGAATAACTGAATGAACCAATACAGTCCCTGTCCCAAAAGACACAGTTCCTAACTTAAGAAAAAATGTAGGTGTACACCTGAGCTCGTTGAAACTTTAATTCCAGATATGCTTTATGTATTCTGAGTCCAGGAAGAAGTAGAGGAAAATTGAACATCTGCAAAACACTTGAGTCTGTCTTTTCCTACCTTTCTTCTCTGCGATTCAAGAAAATAAAATTGAAAAATATTTAGTTAATTATTTGAGATTCTGGTCACAATTCTAATATATTAGCAAATTTTAGCAAAAGAAGAATCAGTTAAAAGCCACCTCTATCAGCCACATATTTTGGCAAGATTTTCTCTGAACATTACAAATAACTAGAAGGTGACAGCCTACTTGCAGCATCACAGGTTGGCAGTACAACAGACAGAAATTTTGTGAAGTAAAAAAGTTTTCTTCAGAAAATACCTTTTAGAAAATGGGGAACTGGATTAAACCAAGAAAAGTAATTTTTACTCAAGTAGCGGAGATAAGAAAGAAAAATACGGAGGGGTTGAAGAAAAAGTTAAATTAGTGTTATTTTTTGTTTGAAATTACTAATCCATGGAAACACTGCTTTTCAAATTGCATGGAATTAAAATTAATTTTTAAATGTTACTGAAGACACTTTAATTTCCTTTGTTCTCTTTTTTGTGTACGCTTAACTGATAATCTCCCACAGTTATCATTATAGTTGAAGCCTGCATCTATTGCTCTGAGGCAAGTAGCTATTTGCAGAAGCTTATTAGGTTTATTACTAAACAGTAACTAAATGAAAAAAAACCCCTATGGCTTTGAAAGAAGACCTGGCACACGCATAACATTTATGACTAAGTAAATTCCACTAATATTTCTCCAAGAAATTGTTGTTTTCTGCCACGTTTTTGTGACTTTAAATGTACTTTTCACTTCACTTTAGGCTGTCAAGATTTACTGGTTAGCTTCTTGACCGCGGATGAATTTTAATTTCAAACATTGCACATGCAGCTGGTATTCTCACCACTGCTTTACCTACCGCAGGAATCCAGCTGTGGCTGAGGGCAGAGTTTACAGCAGCTGATACTTCACAGAACT
Organism: Buceros rhinoceros silvestris; assembly: GCF_000710305.1. Classification (NCBI taxonomy): domain Eukaryota; kingdom Metazoa; phylum Chordata; class Aves; order Bucerotiformes; family Bucerotidae; genus Buceros; species Buceros rhinoceros. The sequence goes on along the minus strand of NW_010427235.1, from coordinate 78,418 downwards.
TCAGCATTGCCCAAGACTCACAAACAGCTTCACTTGTTGAGCTGCATTCAGAATACACTGGATAAAGACAGGCAAGCTAATAGGGCAACCAGCAACAGCAGTTACACTAGTTACAACACCACACTGGCACAGCCACACTATTTCTTGTTCTGTGCTACTTTGTTCAGTGCCATCTGAATCCATTGTCTCTCAGTGAACTGTGGCACAATGACCTTCCCCAAACAACAAACAGATCGTGATAGCGCCTTAAAATGCAGCTGGAGCACTCGCAGGCAGAGTGATGTGTTC
>NW_010427235.1:77369-78001 GCF_000710305.1 Buceros rhinoceros silvestris | reverse complement strand
TCAGCAGGCATTGCGAGATTTCTAGTTTGCGCAACATTCCTGTGTGAGGGCTTTGGTTGGAGCTTTAAAAATATTCGCTAAGGTAAAGGGCTGTTACAGAATTTCAGCACAACTCTTCATTCATTCTATTTTGATTTTTAACAGTTGCATTGCTGTTGTTCGTTTAGGGCATCATAGGAATCCTGCAATATTCTGGACATTTTCAAACACTCCACATGTCTGTATCAGAACTGTGGTGGGTCACATGACTTGCAGCTGTGTTAACATATTTAGGGTTTGGATACTTATAAGCTCTTGCACTCTGGAGTATTATTTTTCTATTTGTTTACATTTGAGAATTACTGGATTTTCTTGGATTTTTTAACCACAGAGTTAGAACTTATGGGAAAAAATTAAGCAATAAATAGGCACAGTGTTTTACCTTCGTTTTTCATGACCTATCTGCCAGCAGAAGGATTAAAGAGATAAAGCTGGTTTTCTTCTGTGAAACTGCAACTAGTCCAGTCAGAAGCTCACAAACATTTCTACCCATGTCAGATATACTTCGACCACACAAGTGTGGTTTACAGATTACGGGAGTTACAAAAACACATGGCAGAGAGCTCTCAGTAGCCTCACTTATGTATCAGCAG
>NW_010427235.1:55653-77272 GCF_000710305.1 Buceros rhinoceros silvestris | reverse complement strand
AGAACTTCCAAGGGATCTCTCCATCCCTGCAGTGCTGAAAACCTTCCAGGGAAAATCTTCCTGGATAGCCGTGATCTCATTTAACTCAGGGAACACCGTACTGTCAGCTAGCTGTTTCAGGATGAGGAAGTACCACTTTACAGAACAATTACTCATAAACACAAAGCTTTACCTTTGAAACGCAGAGCTTTACCTGCAGAAATTCTGATAACAAAAACAAGTCTGTACAAGCAGATCACAGACACGCTTCATCACTTAATCACACAGATGAATAGACCCTATAATTCTTTCTAAAGGTGCATGAGAACAACTGTAAATAAATTGTGTGGTATCTTATTTGAGACTATTTTGTTCGTTCTTAATTCTTCAGCTTTTTAAAAATGCCATCAGCCTCCATGGTGGAATCCAAGGCATGCATGATATTGATATTGGATGCAGGTAACATGATTTTTATGCAGGTAAATTTGCAATTAGACTTATAAAGAAGAAACTAATGACCTCTGAGGGAAATATCTAAAATTATATATAACAACACTTAATAAATGGAAAATTTACAATGGAATTTGTTCATAAGGATTGTTGGAAGTGAGCTGATAAAAACAAGTCAGTCAGTCGGTTGCAGATGGCTTAATGGACAGTTCTCCAAATCAGCAATATGAAGTTTGGAGAAATGATGGGAAATTCTATGGCTGGAGAAATAGGAAGGGTATGTACGTCAGTACATACGTACGTCAGTGTGTACATCATGTATGCAGTCTCACAGCAAAACTGTGAGAAGATTCACCTGAGTCTTCAGCACAGACTCAGCATAGGAGTACTTTAGCTGCTGCTACAAGTGTCTCATAGGTGTTAGCTTATACCTGCCAGTCCCAACCTCAAACACACTTCAGCATGTGAAAAATCCCTCTGAAATGCCATCTCAATCCAATTTCAGAGTATACAAAATAAGATATTGGAATGCCAAATCCATTCAGATCACTACCTCAAACCTTCTCTGACCTTAAGGGGAGTGACACCAGTCATTGTTCTTAAGATTCTCATAACTTACTATATGAAGCACACTTATGTTATAGGATAAATGATTCACATTATTTAATTTATTGCTGAACACTCACAAGTAACTTACAGGCAGTTACATAATACTAGGGTGTAAATCTGACTTCACCTAACTACTTGCAGATATATCAGCCACCTTGTTTCTGCCTGAGATATCACAGCAAGATAATTGTTGTATACTCATTAGGAAAGGAAAAAAACCTAAAATTTAAAAAATTTAATCAAAGAAGACCAAGCCTACAGAAGCTGTGAGATGGTCTGCTTGAATAACTTGATGATGTCTTTCTCTCGCTCTTAAGATATTGATCCAGTATAGTTGATCCAACATCATTGCCAGAGAGAGCCACAGTTCTGCAACAGCTAATAAAAACTTGGACATTCTGTTCCACATTTCCAAACAAGTCTTCATTCTAAACAAGAGTCAAAACATGTTATCTCAAAGTTTCCTGCAAGAAGAAAATTTTAACATATTCGGTTTTAGAAAAATAAGATCATTTCATTGTTTAGTTCATTGTTTTTTCCCCGAAATGAAATTGGACAACAAGCTGCTCCAGCAGAATCCTGAGATGGCCCCAAGACCTAGAAGTGCTTGAGGAACATCACTCAGGAGTAAGCTATACCCAGTCAGAGCAGATTTTCAACATCCTCAGGAGTAAAACTCTTTCTGCTACAAACTCATTTGGTTTCACACACAGCCACTCTTTATGCAGTGCACATTCCCAATATTGGTTGGGTGTTGCTCATATATATGAAACAGAGTCTGCATTTGGACTCCGTTTTTCCCCCCAATATACGGCCTTCTTGCTTGCCATTTCGTTTCCCATCTCCTAGAGAGCACTGTCTGCCCCCACAAAGAACTGTGTGTTAAGCAGATGTGACCATTAGAAGTGTTTTTTTCTGAGCCAATGCAGAGGTCAGTCTAGTCTTCCCTTCAACCTCAGCGATAACTGGTGACTTCACTGAAAAAAAAGAAACAGCCCTATATGTTCCCATGAACCTGGGCTGAACTGGTTCCCTGACAAATACGAAGTCTCCATCAGATACCATCCTGGCACAGAAATATGTTAATGATCTCCTGTACTTTTTGTACCTAGTCTTGTCTCCTACTCCTGATCAAAACTCTATTTACTCTCAAATGGTTTTTTTCTAAAAAAAAAAGAAAAGAAAGAAAAAGAAGCCTATGCAATCCAAGCTATAATGCCTCAGGACCATTTAATAGCAACTCCTAGTGTTAAGCACACTGCACTTTGCACTCCAAGCCAAGAGGATGGCAAGCAAGGTAACAACAAGATAAACCCCTTCAATGCATATTTTCTGATCCTCTGCCCAGTAGTTGTATTTATTTTTATTATTACAACTATCATCCATCAGAATGGATCAGGTTCTGAATGTTCCTGTACTGACAGAATTCCCATTACACACTCAGCTATCCAGTCACATTGACTTTGTTTCTGCTTTTCACTTCTCTTCATTGCCTGATAAAGGTCCATGTGCCTCTTCTGATTCTGGACAAACAAAAAAAACACCACCTTCCCGTAATACCAGAACCCTAATTAAAAACTGGAAAAGAACCAGGAGCTGCCACAGAAACTGGAGTCATCAGCAGGAGCAAGGAACTGAGACATGCAGGAGACAAGGACCAGAGAAGCACGAGGAGAAAGAACATGAACTTAGAAGGCCATATTAATTGTAGCGTTATCCAGAATGACTAGCTTCTGTTCAGAAAGAACAAAACACTTGTCACAGTAAAGACTGATGGAAGATGTTAAGTATTTGCTTCCCTAGTAGTCCTATCCTTCATTCACCATGGGACAGGGAAACAACGTGGTTGCAAACGGACAACAGGACCACAGATGGTAAGCAATGATGGAAGCAGCTGTAAACAGAAGGGATGTGTCCAAAAGAAGACTTTCTCTTCAGAAACGGGTCATTCTCAGGAAGTATCTGAAAACCTTGCATCACACTGAAATTATTTAATCCTCCTCAGCAATGTCTGATCGTTTGTAAGAACAGTGGACTTCCTGGGACTATACCAGGTCACAAAACATCGGTCCCATCCACTTTGAACGAGGCAAGTTACAGAAAAAAGCTTGGAACATGCAAATACCAGAAATGTACCTTCCAGATGCCAAGTACCAAAACAAGTCACAGGCTGAATGTCCAAATTTACTGTTTTCTATCCTATATTAAATCCTTATTTAACATTTTTTTTCACTACTTCCACTAGCTAGTCAATATAGGTGAAAAGGTTTGGAACAACCATCTGTGTAGAGATTGCAAAAATAGCCATGGCTTGTACATTGTATTGCTTTGCTTTCAAGAATACAGCCTTCTGGAATCAGACATCGGAAACAAATTAGTCTGGGTTTTGCAAGCCGTTATCTTGATAGAAGATTAAAATTGTCTATAATGTAGTCAAGTCTGCCAATCAATATTCTCCTCTGTGATTCAGCTTCACAGAATTGCTTAATTGTCACCTAGATTCACCTCCTGGAAAGTAAGGATTCCTTTTTCACCTGGAAGTCATAGCTATTAGTTTAGCACCCACAATGGGGGAATAAAGGCAAGCCAGGAACCATAAAGTACTATCTTATATTAAAAGACAGACTACACCAGTTCAGAGGCCAAGTACCGAACATTTCCATCGCATTACATGAATCAAACATTCACAACAGCTGCAGAGGAAATCAGCCAACACCCTGGTAAATACGTGATTGGCATTGCCTACTGCCTCAACGTATTCTCCACACTGCTGCTTCCCACCTTCGTACCTACTATAGTCTGTGCCTCTAGGAGGCACTACCAAACTACAGTCCAGGGCACCTAAGGTGTTTAGAAAAGCAGCCACAGCCATAAATCCCCTTTTCACCTGTTGTTCATCTGCTCTTTATGAGAGGGTGATTTGTTTCTGTGGTAGGGAGCTACTCAAAGCAAAGCCTCAGAACATCCTAACAAGGATAAGTGTGACATGTCAGCCACTACCCATCAGAAGGCCTATTTCCTAGAACTGACATAGATGCAAGAATTTTCTGCAGCACAAAATGCTGACACCTTCTCTGATAATATGGAGGTCATTGTGAACTAGGAAATGCAACTTCCACAGATCTTTTTGTTTAGTCTAATTTTTCAGAACATTCTTCATGAAACATGTCACGTCAGGATACATCACGTCGTATATGTAATACACATTCCACGTTATACATGCTCCCTCTCAGTACTCTGGGCCAAGCTCTTCTTTACAGTCTCATTTCTTCATGACATTCAGCCAATACAGCCATATAAAGGATCTCCATGGACATTTATTCCCTCTCCACAGTGAATCAGCTGTGCTCATTCTCTGCAAACCAGCATCCTGGTGAGGGGCAGGATGAGACCTCTTCCCCTCAGACAGTATGCATGGTAGAGCTCCATCTTTGTTCAGTTGAACCAATCTGGTGCACAACTGGAGTAACATAGTGGTGAGTCAAGCTCACTATGTTTGCCCATAGAGTATTTCATTGTGTTCTTTTTTGTTTGTGGTTCATGCACATAATCTAAAAGGTCATTCTACACTGAAAGCAGTTGTTTTGCCTTTCCTAATGGAAAAACAATTCCCCATCTCACAATCCATAACAATAAAAATCAGAACAACCAAACCCCACCCATATGAAAGAATCAGCCAGCAAGAACATACCATTGCACAACATCTCCCCATCTCATAGAGACCAGCCCTTTCCATTTCTCTCTAGATATCTGTTCAAGAAGCTAGGCTATAAAGCATGCCCTGGAGGTGAACAGCTCCAAGAGTTCTTGGTCTTTCGCTTGATCCAAGCGATTACTGTGACTCATTGCCCTTCTTTCACAAGTGACTTTAGTTTAAGGTCAATATGACAACGAGGCTTTCATGTTTGGACAGTAAATGATACATAGAAAACAGACGTTAACAGGTGCCCACACTCAGTTGCCACTGGAATTACATGTTTACTGCATGTTATGGTGCAGGTAAAATTGGACTCTGAGCTAATTAGTTTCTCTTTAAAAGTTCCTCTTCAGAATTGTTCTGTTGGAACTCTATTTTTATTACAGCTCATGGCAGTCAATAAACCTTCATAGTATTTTGTAACAAGGTCAAATATGCATAAAACATGATTTAAATGAAAAATAGAAATCTCTCAACTGAAAAAGGCGCAATGTTTCTCAGTAGCTTTTAAGAGACTTTTAGTTTTGACAGCTCTTGTGATTTTTCTTCTGTTTTGCCTTGGGTTTTAATCAAAAGCTAGTCCACAATCTTTCAAAAGGGAAAAGACATTATTATCTGGAGATGAGATGGGAAGCAAAAAAAAAAGTCCATTTTTTTGTCAGCTTGGGAGCAAAATTTCAATATGTTTTCATTTCTTCTCCCCAAATCTTCTTTTTATAACACTGACAGAGCCGACATACAGCACTATCAGTAAAGCTTAAATATCTGTGGTGAAACACCTTGGGTCTTTATCAAAACACTGTCAAAGTCAGCACCATCTCCTATGTGGGAGCTCACAGGAGAGAGAGTCCAAGGTGAAATCCAAACACAGCATGCAGGTTACTTTGTACCAGAGGTCTGAATTACTGCTTGTTCACAGAGAATTCTGCAGCCTCTCTATGGCATGTCTCTCCTTTTCCTCCATCAAGGGATGCTTTGACGTGACACAGAGCAAGCTCCTGAACTCTCCATTGCAAATAAAAAATTAAGACAGTTTAAGGCGTATAATTTGGGTTATGATTTGCAATATTCATTAAGAGAACAGCCAATTCTGGCAAATAAAAAAAAAAATGCCCCGAGCTACGATAATGAATACAGGGTTTGTTACAGCAACAAGACTGATGTTCTCATTCCTAATGATCTGACAGTGGCTGCCTTTATACAGTACCTTGTTTTGATTTTCATATCAATAATTATATTATGTGTCTCAAAACATCTGGCTGACTTGATGCATGTTAAAACCATCCTGACTGTGGATATATTTTGGAATAGGAGCTATTACAGGATCTCATAACAGATTTTGGGAGCAGTAATCATTGTTCAAAAATTTGTGCTACACCAGGTCCAGGGAGTGCTCACTGCAGTCCCTTTCGCCCTCAGAAGCTACGAGTTGAATACGCAAACTGAGCCTCCCAATGCCAAACAAATGCACTAGCACCAAAACTCCTCTTCGTACTTTTCTCCAACAGCTCCCCCAAGGCACAGAGTCAACCCCTGAGTTAGCACTCGCTGCATGGTGTCACCTTGTCACCTAATACAAACCAGAGAAAGAATTTCTGCTGTACATCATCCTGGCCATTCCTAGCTAGCATGGCGCTGCTGGGTGTTAACTTTCAAATAAACTGCACTTGCCTTTTGGCTGTAAGGGTGCTCGTGGCTGCCAGTTCACAGGGACATTGCCATTTACTAATTCATGTGGGGCCTCAAGCACACATCAGCCAGCCCTTAACTAGGTCAGCCAGTCTAAAACACTATCATGCGTTTGGGTGGCTTTTTCACCTCTTGATATTAAATGGATTCAAACAGCTTGGGGGCTAATGGATATTTCTCTAATTTGATTTGAAATTATGATAAACTGTTTCTTCATATGCAGAGCTACAGAACCTCATTGTGAGTTACATTGCAAAGTAATTTTAAAGCAAACATTATGATGAAAGTTTGCCTTTCCTCTTCCCCTTTCCTTACTTCCTAGACTCCAATCTATGTTCTCAGAACAGCCTCTTTTGTTTGGTGTTTCAGTGTTTACCATGTGGTTTTTTCACTATTTCTAGGACCACAGCATAAGTTTGTGTAGCATCAGCTTTTAAGTATTTCCTGACCTAAGAACAATATGTCAGTTTGGAAAACAGTCCACAAGTAAATCATGCTATTTGCTCTTCTCTTACAAGAACTGTTTCTTAAAACTGTCAAATTTGCCAGACCAACGATTCTAATTCTCTTCACATTTCATAGGGAAGGTATAAAGTGAATGGGGAAGAAGGAAAATTATCTCTCCCTATTTTACATGATGTCTTCTAAGATATTTTCAAAAATATCTTCTATGTTTAAAGCAGAATTACTGTGAATACGCAGTTGCATGCTGCATGTTCTGGCATTTCCATTAAAACAAATACAAGTCATTACACAGCTTAGTGTAGTGTATATGGTCATTTGTGTTTGACCAAGGTTGTTATCAAGACTTGTGGGTGTTTGGCATTCTACAACGGCCGAGTTACCTTGTACAAGTCACTACCTCAGAGCACGTAATGTCTGACATGCTTCCAATAGCCACTTTGCACGCATGGCAGAAAAGTACACTTCATGCTCACAGAGATATAGCTGAGACTGGGTTGAGCAAAAGCTAGGTTTACATTACAATGAGGAAGACCTGCAGCATTGAGCTGATATATTGGGAGAAGAGTACAACTCTCGATATCACCACCAGATTCCCTGTTCCGGCACCAATGGCATGAAGTACTTGGGGCACAATGCAAAGACACGTTGGCTCTAAAGAGAAGCATTTTAATTTTTGCAGTGCTTCTCTGGATACGTTATTCAGCTGGTGGATCAACAATAAGGTATCTTTCAATATAAACCCATTGCTAGTTCCAGAGTTTGCCCAAGTTTTGATTTCCAGAGCACTTTTACAACATGTTGCTTAAAGAGTTGGCATTTTCTTAAAGGATATTTTGTAGGTCACAGATTAAGAAATTGTTTATAGCCATCTGAGCAAAGAATTTTTCCACATTTTTTTTTAAAAAAGACACGCAGCTTTTTGCAAATTCACAAGCCTCTGCCATAGTCTCTCGGCCCCATATCTCTGCTACTCCTCCAGTATATTTTCTACTGCCTATCGCCCACTTCTCCTTGTACCCTAAAGCCAAATTATACAAATGAGTGGTTTGGGTTTTATGACATAGACACTATTGAGAAATGATAAGCCAAAGTCACATTTTTTCCTTGCTTCAAGTTTCCTTAAAAACTTCAAACACAGGTTATGTTTTTCAAAAGCTTCACTAAGATACAGGGATCTTCCAAATAAACTGTAATGCCTAATAAGGCAAAGCCAAAACAATAGATGACGTTGTACAAAGAATTGTGGAAGTCATGACTTTACATTGATAATTTAAGGTTTTTTTCATTATCTTTAATTCTGGAAGGGTCTAGAGGCAATAAAACTTTTCATTTAAACTCCTTAACATATGAAAATTGTCACTTGTCGTGGATGACGTCTCAGGAGCCTGATTCACTAGGCTTAATGTTCAAAGGCAAAGAAATGTCCTGAGCCCAGAATTAAAGGCACAGAAAATCCTAACCCAGCACCCTCCTGTGAAACCACAGAAGACCCAAGGACATATTGCCTTGTCAATATTTGCAAGGCTATGTGTACCCACCTGACTTTGTCGCGCAAATCACTGGTATAAATTCACAACGCCTACCAGACACATGCGTGAAAAGAAATTTTTACATACACACCTATAAATACATCTGCTTGGGAAAAAAAAAAAATCAGGCTAGCAATGCTGCCAGGGATTTGGGTACGATGTTAGAAAGAAACTAAATGCCATACATTAAGTTATACCTGAATGTTGGCTTGTTCAAAGACACAATGTTGCTGAACCAAGCACTTTTGATGCCTACTGTAGCCCTCTTATTACCATAGTTTTATATGTTGTTTTCTTTAAAAGGTAGTTTAACTTCCTGGAAGGACTTTGCATTCCAGCCCTTATTCAGTGAGTAGCCCCACTGATATCACTGGTATCAGCTTCATCGGTATTTGCAAAACTTGAAGCAAGTCCATATTTCAGAAATTGAAATTAAGAAATACCTGCACAGAGAACCTGATCCTCCTTGCCTCCTGCATGCAAACAGCTTAGTTCAGAACAATGAAAACAGTAATACAGCAGAGGCAAGAAGTTCTCACCTGAGAAGGATTAGTAAGAAATTATAGGAAAAAAAAAGTTTAGAAAATCCATTTCTATTGCCCAAGGTATGAGACTATTGCGTAATCAAGACTGTTAAAAGTAGCAGCCAAAGATACTTGACATGCTCTAATCAGTTGCAGCTTACTGGTTGCAAATGGCAGTCTAAGTCCAGAAAAGCGGCAAGAAAAGTTATCTCTAAGATTAAATATAGCAGAACTCTACTGAAGTTCAGAACTCTATGGAAGTTCAGCTGAACTTCAGTTAAAAGGCAGTTCTTTTGCTCACAATCTCTATTAGCAATAGTAAACACATTTCAGGTTACCTCTACTTCTCTTGAGTAATTTGTGCCAATTCCCCATCAAAACAGCCTCCTCCTTCCATTCTTCAGACTAGACAAATAGGTAGCATAAGTAGCAGCTGGCTACAGGGAAGATACCTTCCAGGATGCAGAAGAAGTGCCATAGGACTGCAGTGGCAGACTTAATACTGAGGCAAATTTTTAACAGCTGAGCTGTGTGTGTGTCATTCTTGATCAGTTAAATATCACAAGCTGAAGTTAATCAGGTAAAATTCTGTCTGGTCACTGTCAGCTGGTGGTATTTGATTAATAGCACTGCTGTTATGGTAAAGAGAAGAGATTTATCATTCTTCCAGGGTGCAGATCATGAGGTTTTGATTTAGGGATTTGGGCTTGGTGGTTGTTTGTTTGTTGGAGGGGGGGGTTGAGTTTTGGTGGTGGTTTTTTTAAGGGGGGTTTGGGGGTTTTTTGAGATGGACAAAATAGACACATTATATAAACTCAGTAACTCAATAATAAGTGATAATAATTCTTTTTCCCATTAATTCTTCACTGTGATGTTTTCTGGGATATTCCACTCCATTGCATTAGGGCAATTTTGTAGTTTTTCCAATTTCAAAGCAGAACAATAATGACAAATACATGCAAAAAAGTTTCTTATAATTGTCTAAATTGTATAGCACCTTACCAGGATGTCAGGAAAACAAATTTTACAGAGAATTTTATATTATAAACCTGGGCATATCATCTGATATAGCAATTTTGAGCACATTTTCAGACTAGCCAGAGTTTACAAGCTTTCCCAACTCTAGTTTAGCCAAAAGTCTTTCATGGACCATCTGGTTCTAATGATACAAAGCTAGAATATTTGGTGTCCTTTTCACTATGTAACATTGAATTAAAGCTTAAAACATCAGTAAAGCAAACCCCATTCTTTTTATATTATGTTTTTTAAATTAAACATTAAGTATTTTGGCTAACTAAATGTGTTTATTTTTGTAAAACTGTACAGCTTATACTATATGATACAGTCAGCAGAATCCTTAGTTCACTTACTCTTGTATATTCCTGGTCCACAGCCCACTGAGGCAAAGGGAAGTGTTTCCGTTTACATCAATGGGCTCTAAATGAGGCTCCTACTGTGAGTGACACCACATCCTTACTCATCCTAAAACATGTATGAGGTTTCAATACTTCTCTCAAGAGAAAAGGTTCAAATTATGCTTACAGTAGCTCTTCCTAAATTAAGTAATAAAAGGGCCTAACTGTGTATTCCACGCACACTTGGTAATGCAACCGAAATTCAGTGAAATCAAAATATTATGGATGTGATAAGATGTTTTATAGTGGAAAGGCACTGTGAACTATACAGTCCTTGTATACACTGTGGCTAGCTATAAATAGGCTCTTCGGGTGCCTGAAAGACTTCGTCTTCAAGCAGTTGTTGGAAAGCAACAGAGTTTTGAAAGTCCCACCCTAAACGTAGCACATCACTTCCGAACTGAGCCACAACAAGTTGCAATTCCCTGCATTTCACCACTAGACTTAGAAGTTGGTTCTGCAGGTGGAAACACAGACCACGATTCTGGAAGATGTGTGGGAGGAAAGTTCGTTTTTAATAATAGAAATACCTAGCTTCTGTAGGTCCAAAGAGGTCAAACCAACCTGGAGGTCGAACAAACCATGAAGGTCAACAAGCCATTACCTCAAGAAGCTGACATCTTCCATGCTTCAGCTAAGGCGAACCAACAGCAAATATGATTTCTTACTCACAAAACCAGTTTATGTTTTACTGTAGCGCCGTCTAATCTTCTGTATGTTTTGTTTTTCTTTGTAGTTCCTATCACTTTACAAACTCATTGTGAAGTTTCACCCCTTTCATAGAAAACCCGATAGCAAATATCCCACCTATATCACTGAGGATAACCAAGATACAGGTATTATCTGAAGGGGACACCGCAACCTGTTCTATTCTTTACACTTCCCTGAATCCAAATATGCTACGAGGGTAGACTTTATTTTGTTTCTCTTTTCTTTCTGCTTTTTCCTTCTCTCTCCATCAGAGCTTCCGTGTTATTATTACAAAATAATTAGAACATATAGCTTCAACCCTGAACTCCTTACAAAGCTCCCTAAACGGGAGTTTTTCTGCAGTAAGAAAGGACTGAGAGAGGAGTGCTCGAATTGGCCCATATGGAGTTACATGCTAACTGTTGTTATTGTTCTCAAAGAGTGCATTTAAGGTTTTGGGAACAAACAATAAAATGAACAGCTGAACAATTTTAATCATGGCCCAGTTCCTAGTTACAATTATTTTTAAGCTGTCTCACCATCAGCTAGACTCTGATTTTTTCCCCAATGAAAAAATACATTACATAAAACTTAAATAGTGCTTTTAAATGACAGTAAAATTTAAAAAATAAAAAAGATTCTCAAATGTAGCATGCTCTGAGTTCTGCTCTTAGCCCAGCATTTGTGTATGAGTTACACATAATTTTTAAAATGTTCCATTCTCTGTATACTTCATGTATAAGCCAGTTCTCTAGGAAAATATGCTCTATTAAATGATTCAAAAGAGTGGCTTCTGAACTCTATGACTAGACAGAGAATATCAGATTTTGACCACAGACATGTCTGAGCAAAACTAGAATGTATGCTCATATGAAAGACATATTTCGTGCATTCTGTATTTCAAAATGGTACAGCAGGGGCACACAAAATCGGTGTAAGATGACAGCTCACACAAGTGAATGAGAACGGGAGAGTAAGATGGCACAGGGACATGAAGACGTTCAGAGAGACTACTGACAAAGAATATCCTTTTAAGATCCCTTCTTCATTCATGCAAGGCCTGATTCAATTACTTCCGTGGAGTCAACAGGAAGACTTGTGGTCTTCAGTGTCCGTTATTGTGGCTCATTACTTGTGTTACAGTAGCACGCTGAAGATTCAATTAAGCTCAAGCATTGTAATACCAGATTCTGTTCAAACACCCACAGTGTCATAAAACCTTCTTACCAGAGCTTGCAGCAAGCAATACCTTGAATCATGTAGGGCAAAAAAAAAAAAAACAAAACACACACAAAAAAAAAAAAAAGGAAAGAATCCAAAGGTAGCCCAAGGGATTTAAGCTGGGTAAAAAAACAGTGACGAAGCAAGTAAGACTTTGGTTGCCTGACTGTACCCAGTGCCTTATCTGTTAAACCGTTCTGCCTGCTGATGAACTTTGGGTCAAACACCCACTGCACAGTAGGAATAATGCAAAAGTGAATGAAGTAAAAAAACCTACCTGCTAAATACAACGAACAGCTATCATAGAGCTCCTACCTCGTACAGATTACGTGTACTGCAGTAGAACTACTTGGTGTGCAGAAGGCAGGAATCACTAGTGGCCCACTTGTAACTCTTGCTTTTAATTAGAATTCTGCAGGAAAATGTCATAAACAGAAACACAGAATCACTCCAGAGGTTACCCGTTTCCCCTCCTCCTACACTACAGCAGACTCAGTTATAACCGTGTCATTCCTAACAGATGTTTGTCTCATCTGTTGATGGATGCTCCAAGCTATCATTATGCAATCTCTTCAGGCATTTTACCTCCCTTGCCATTAGAACTGTTTTCCTTACTTCTAAGCAGAACCTTTCTTGCTACAGCTTGTGCTGTTAGTTCTTCTGCTGCCATGTCCTCTCTTTGGTCTTTTCTCTAGGCTAATCAACACAAACACATTCAAATCTCTCCTTTTAAATGATTTTGTTGACTAACATTCAGCTTAAGATCCACTGTAACCTTAGTGCTTTTTCTACAGTATTCTTACCCGGGTTGTCCATCCCACATCTTCACAGTTGACTATTCCCGTCTAAGAGTGGTAACTTGCGCTTGTCTCTTAAACAGTCCTTGAACTTTATTTCTAAATATAATTTTGAATTCTAATTATTTGCTTTAGTTTATACAAAGTTAGTGTCAACTGCAAATTTTATAAGCCTCTTCGATACCCCCATGAAGGACTCTACTGAAAATTGTGAATACTGGGAGGCCTCAATGGGTAGTCATTCAATAGTACTGAAAAGTACTATTTAGATGCAGTCAGTAAGCCTGTTTCGCACAGGCTCTATGGTAGTTTAATTGATAATGTTTGCCTTGATTTGTTATTAGAATGTTATGTAAAGCAGTATCAAAGATTTTATTAAAATCAATATAGACTTGTTAATTTTTCTGTATCCAGAGCCTGCTGCTCCATTGTAGATTGGCTTGACACAGTTTGGCAAATGGCACAATTTGTTTCTGACTGTTATTCGTATGCTGGGTGTTATTTAAGTCTTTATCTTCTATGTATTTAAAATTAGGTTGTCTGTCTTTTGCTCCAAAATGTGGGGGGAATCGTATATGTATTTATCAGTCTTCTCTTTCTAACTCTTCTTTTTCCTCCTTATTAAAAGTAGTCATTACATTTTTCCCTTTCCTCACCTATCTTCAATGAGTTATCAATTACTAATTACTATGAGTCTGGTTTTTTTAAATATCTCTAAAGGTGATACACAAATTCCAGATAATCTGGAACAATTGATTTAGTTACATACCACACAGTTAAAATCTGAACCTTAATGAAAGTACACAGAGAAACACGAAGACTCATTCTGCAGTTTCCTGAATTCTTTCAGAGTTTTGCTTTACAGTGTTAATTGCCCTTTTAATAAAACCTTTCCCCCTGTTTTAGACAATTGGGGGAATTGACTGGTTGTTTTTAGCAACGTGCATTATTGCCATTATCATCCACATACAGATTTGGTCTCACAGCTACAAGGAATAAATGTCCTGTTTGGATGTTCTGAGGATGAGTTCACATCTTCATAGCACTATGCAGAAATAGCTGCTAAATTCTGGAAGCAGTGTAGATGCATCAGTGAAGTGCTGCATCTAATTAAACATCTTATTCTGCAGTGCTGGTTAACCCAGACACAAAACAATGATGTCATAGGCATCAGTGCTTTCAGACGGGGAATAAAGTACTTCAAAGACAGTTCAGATTGTTTTTCTGCACAGCACTGCATCATCGATTTCAGCCAGAATCAGATCAGATTAAAAAATGGCTACTCCTTCCATCTACTGCCTTTCCCCACCGAGATAATGCAAAGCCGAGGACCATCTAAGTGTGTTCTTGAAGACATGAAAACATTGCTTAGACACTTGTATACCAGATTAATACTAAATTCCCTAACTGCACAATCATAAAAGTTCAAACATTCCTACCTACCTTTTTAACACAACCCATTCATTGAAACTGGAGAAAGAATCAGAAGGAAGAGTTACAGTCATCTTGTACTCAGCTCCTTTTTCACCCTACATTCAATGTGGAGTGAGTAATTTGACACTTCTTATTTCTTAGTGACTTTACATTTCCAAGAATTGTAAGAAACAAAAAGAGAGTTCGTTGTGTAAACATAAATTATTGTCATACTGCATAGTAAGAATGCCGAACAGGAGTATTGAGGTGGAATTGCCTCATTTGCTTTATTCTTTTTTAACGGTTGATAGAGACATGTCTAATGATTCTAAGTTCTATGATTCTGCCCACTAACCACAAACTTTCAATGCAAGGCCCAAACTACTTAATAGTATCCCTGTAAGCACAGTTGTTTTCAAAATAGGAGATCGTGGAATAAACTCTTGGCAGGAGGACAAACCTATAAACAATTCAGACAGTTTTTTATACAAAGATTGGTTGGAATATCAAACACACTGCCAAAAGTTATGCAGCCAACAGTTAAAGTGACTTGTGTACATTAATTCAAGAAAAAGTTGGATTATGCTTTGGAAAAGAAGGAGATGCTACAGTGCAGCAGCCACTGTTGTCTTTTTTCTTTTTCTCCCCTTTTTTTTCCTCTTTTTTCTTTTTTCTCTTTTTTCTCTTTTCTCTTTTTTCTCTGTTTTTTTTCCTCTCTTTTTCCTCTTTTTTTTTCTCTGTTTTTTTTTGGAGTTCGTATTAGGGTTAGACTGTTTCACACAGTTAACAAATATATTACAATTACCAAACCTCCTTCTTTCATTTTCTGTAATCTGCAAGAAAGTTTGCCACAGTTATACAAGATTGACCACTGAGTTCCCTTTGCAAGAGTACATTTATATGTTTATTTGTTGAAGTAAACATGTCTTTTTTTGGCATAAGAATGCCTAACAGCACTTTAAAAAGAAAACTGAGCCTGGAAAAACAGATGATGAAGACAAGATAAAATAATTTAATGAGTACACAGTTGTCTTAGATAACTAATAGATACCTGGAGAAGACAAAAATGGAAATGAAAAGCATCTTCATCTGTTACATGTTTCTGTCCTGTCCAACCCTTTTGTGGTCATCCAGACTTATTACACAGCAGGAAAAACAATCAGATACAGGAGAAATAGTTCAGGGAAAAGGAAAACAATATGAAAAGTCAAATGCAAATTCATTTTTCATCAAACTTTTGTGTCATAATAACACAGATTTAAAATTGTTTTATTGTTTTCGTTGGAGGAAAAGTGATTTCTACAGTTTGCCAAAGATCTAAAACACCAAGATAATCACCAAGACTGAACACAGGAAAGAAGATACATGCACAAAAAAAAAAAAAGAAAGAAAAGAAAAAAAGATTTCATGAAGCTTCAAACATTTCATTGAAAAAGGAAAAAATGAGAAGGCTCCAACACTGCTGGTATCAGTAAAGCACCTTCTTTCACTCAAGCTGCCATCCTGGCGCAGCAATGATGAACATTGCTGTTGCAACAGAAAGACTAAAAGAGTGTGAATGAAAAAAAGGTAACATCCAGTCCCTTTCCTTTCCAGTTTGTGCTTGTTTCCTGTGGCACACCTAATAATTTGCCCAGTATATTTTTAAAATTCTCAAAGAATCAAGTTTATACTGTCTCCATTGAAAGATACTTTTGTGACCTAGAAACAACTAGGAAATGTATTGCTGCGAGCTACCAAGTAAAGTAACAGGGCTGATTAACATGGGCAACATCAGCAACTGCTACTGACCACCTGATCAGGAAGAAGTAGGTGAGGCCTTCAGACAACTTGTTCTTGGTCCTTATTGGGAATTTTAACCGTCTTTGTATCTGCTACAGGAAAAACAACAAGGTACAAGCAATCCAGGAGATTTCTGAAGTGCATTGATGATAAATTCCTGACATGTTTGAGGTAGGTACTCAGCTGAACCTCACACTTCCAAATAAGGAAGAACTGGTCAGAGACCTAAAGTTTTGGAGAACCCTTGGTTGCAGAGACCATGAGATGGTGTTGCTCAGAATCCTGAGGGGAGGGAATAAGGCAAGATCACAATACTAGAATTTAGGAGAGCAGACTTTGGCCTGTTCAGGAACCTACTTGGAAGAATCCCATGGGATACAGTCCTGGTGCAAAGAGGGGTCCAGGACAGAGGGCTAATTTTCAAAGATCACCTCATCTACACTCAAGAACTGTCCATCCCCATGTGCAGGAGCTCAAGCTAAGGTGGTGGGAGGCCTGAATGGATGAATGAGTTGCTCCTGACAAAACTCAAACACCAAAAGAAAGTATCAAGACGTGGAAGTAGGGATACAGGCAGAATACAGAAACGCTCTCTAAGCATAGATGTAGAGATGGGGTTAGGAAAGCCAAACCCCAACAGCTGAATCTGGCAAGGGATGGGAAGGGAAACAAGAACTTCTGTAAGTACATCAGCAGCAATGGGAAGTCTAAAACAAAATGTGTACCATCTGCTGAATGGGGTAGGGTACATGGAAAAGGCCAACATATATACCTTGATATAAAAAAGAAATTCTTCACAGCACGAACAGTTAGCCACTGGAACAACCTCCTAAGGGACATTGTGGATTCCCCATCACTGGAGGTTTTGAAGACACAAGTGAAGAGGGTTCTACGTAATCTCTTCTAGGCTCCCTTTACCACAAAAGGTTGTGCCATATGTTCTTTCAAGGTACCTTCCAACGTGCACTGATCTATGATTCTGTGACTCTATTATTTTAAACTCAATGCCTATTTTACTCCAGTCTTTACTAGGAAACAAATTTACCTTCAGGAATCCCAGACCCCAGACACCAATGGGAAAGTGTGGACTAGGGCATAGTTACCCTCGGTGGAGGAGAAACTTAGGGAAATTTAAAAAAACTGGAATTCAGGAGTCCACAGGGCTTAATAAGATGCATATATGCTTGCTGGCCAATGTCATTGCAAGACTACTCTCAATTATCTCTGAAGGTTTACAGAGGTCAGGAAAGATTCCTGAGCAGGAAAAAATCCAACTCTTCCTTCAAGAAGGGCACAAACGAGGTTTCAGAGAACTACAGGCCAGTCAGCCTCACCTTGGTCCCTGGGAAAGTGATGAAGCAAATAATTCTGAAAACCACTTCCAAACATTAAAGACAGAAAGTGACAGGCAGAAGTCAGTACAGGTTTAGGAATAGGAAATCAAGCCTGACCAAACTGATAGCCTTCTATGATTAGATTAGTCTGGTGGACAAGCAGTGGATATTATTTATCTTGATTTTAGAAGGGATTTTGACACTGTCTCCCATAATGTTCTCATAGAAAAACTGATTAATATGAGCTAAATAAATGGATAGGGATGTGACCTGAGAACTGGCTGATTGGCTCAAAGGCTTGCAATCAGTGGCAGGAAGACCAGATGAAGAGACCAATTACCAGAAGTGTACCACAGGGTATAATATTGTTTAACATCTTCATTTATGACTTGAATGATAAGACAGGGTGCTCACTCAGTGTACAAAATTGGGGGGAACTGGTTGCACTTCATCCCTTTGAAGGGATGAATCACATGGAGTTCAAGAAAAGAGAAAGCAAAGTCTTGCACATAGGGAGGAATAAACCCATGCATTAGTACAGACTGGGGGCTGACTGGCTAAAAAGCAACTGTGCAGAGAAGGGCCTGGAGATCTTGGGGGAAAATGAGTTGAACACAAGACAGCAATGTGCCCCTGTGGCAAAAACCAACAGTCTGCTGGCCCACATTAGGAAGAATGTTACGAGCAGGTTAAGGTAAGTGATATTTCCCCTCTACTCGGCACTGGTAAAATACATCTGGAGTTCAGGACTCAGGACAAGAAGGACCAAGACATTACTGGAGCAAGTCCATCAAAGTGCCTCAAAGATGATTAAGGGATGAGCTGGTATGTTTTAGTTCACATAGCAGAAGCTTGGGGAATCTTATCCATGTGTAGAAATACCTGCTGGGAGATTGTGAAGAAGAGCCAGACTCTTCTTGGTGCCCAGTGAAAGTGCAAGTGACAATAGGCACAAACTGAAATATGTAACAATACATTTAAATATAAGAAAAAAGTTTCCTACTGTGATAGGAGCACAACCTAAAAAGGTTGTCTAGAGTGGATTAGGGGTCTCCACCTTTGCAGATATTCAAAAGGCAACTGGACAATGCCCCAAACAACCTGCTCTACTTGACTCTGCTTTGAGCAAGGAGCTTCGACAGCATGATGTCCAGAGGTCCCTTCAACCTCAACAATTTTGTCATTCTGTGCTTCAGGTAAAGTCGACACAAAATTTAAAGTATCTTACATCTTTCAAAAATGTTTTGCTTTCCTCAAAATCCAATAAAAGGGAAGATGAAGAGATGAAGTAAACAAACCCCTTGTTACTAAACCCACATCAATTAGTAAATAACCCAGAAAGAGAACAGTCAAAGGCTGCCATATATCTGTAGCGCTATACCATCAAATGATGTTCCACACTCTGGAAGCAAAATCTATGAGGTTGAAATTAAGACACAGAGTAGATTTACTAGAAAGCTTTTGTTTTCTTCATCCAAGCATTCAAAATCATTTTAGACTAACAGCTGAAGTTCATCTTTTGTAATGATAAATTATGGCTGGATGAAACTTGTCTGGGCCTGCCCTTTATTTCATTCTCAGTTGCATTCCCTTGGTCTTTGAGGAACAAGCAGTCAAAATAGGAAGTCCTCTTACAAAACGGTTTGTAAGAAAGCAGGACTATTTCTGCAAACAATGGGAAAGTTCAGTCATTGAATATCTATTCATGAGAGAGGAAAAGAAAATGGGGCTATTTGACAAAAAAAAATATCAAAAATCACACAAAAAGGTCTTCACAGTGATGGAAATGCCACAGGTGGCAGTCATGACCTACCCTGGCGTGAAGTAAACAATTACACACTGAAGTCCCAGGAAGTAAAATATTCATAGTTACTCACTCAGTATGCCACTAGAAACAAAGTCTTGGAAGAATGTAAAGATCAGATATTAAATTGGGACAAAGGTCATGGAGAAAGAGGGCACTTCTAAAAGAGAAAGCCTGAGAAAATATCGGTAAGCCATACCAGTGACAAGAGAGAAAATGAGGAGAGTTATGCCTGTATATATTTATTCTTGCCAAACAGGCTGAAAAAAACCCAACATCACTGCTATGGTATTTTCTTCACTAGTTCTAAAGGACAGCAGCAGTGGAATCTGCTGTTTGTGTTAAAGTGTCAGGAGGGGAAAGAACAAAGACATGGAAACATCTGCTGTTAGAAGCCACTTGAAAAATAATTATGCAATAGCCTGTGAAAAACATCTGTTAAAAATGCTGCTGTCCACCGGTCACACAGAGAGAAGACACTTAAGGAAAATATAAGCAAGACCAAGAGAAGATCATGGCTCACTTTGCTCTTGGAACACCTATTACCCCAAAAGTAAGCTGAAACCCAAGGGTAAGTTTAGCAAGAGAAATGTACGGTAGAAGCAAGCAGAACGGCATATACCTCTGTGAAACAGATGGTATAACCTGTTGTTACATAATCAATACAAGTTCATCAGAAAGCGTTCTTAGTGTTTGTACTCTTTCTGAATACAAACAAATTGCTTCCTGGGAATTTTCAGCCCTCCCATTCACAGAATCTGAGGTCTTGCAGTTTGGCATGGAGCTCTCTGTGCCCATCATGAAGAAGAACGTGAGTTTTCTTGTAAATCTCGTCACACCACATCTCATCTCGTTAGACATGACGGCTTTAACATCTAAAACTTTCAGGCGGACTAGTGAGTCCAGAGCAGTGTTGTGTCTACACAATCCTGAGTCCTAAAGAATGTTTTTTCCTTATCACTGTGATGTGCTGTACACATGTAATAGCTCATTCAGTGCTGTTTTACACTTCCTGATATAGGTGATTTAATCTAAAATATTTTAACAAGCGATTGAGATAATGTACAAGTGCTGTTCCCATGGTCCTGCTGATGAGCAGAAACTGGCTGAACTGTGATGTTGTTCTGGTTTGGGTTAGAACAGAACTCATTCTGTTCAGTGGTTTTGCTTTTCAGCTCAGTCTCAAAGTGATGGCACTGTCTGAAGTTAACAGCGTATTTTAGCAGACAGTGTCTGCTTCTAGAAGTGACAGCACTTGATTACAGTTATTACGAGAGGCTGGTGTGCAGAAAGGCTCTTGCTCCTGTGAAGACCTAGCTAGTTGATAAATCGTGTACCACACTGAGGGTGCAGTATTAGAGGCCACACCTGAGGGGAGAATTCGACAGGAGAGGTGACGCTAAACTGACCAACAAGGTATTCCATCCTATATACCTCATACTTGGTATAAAGCGGAGGGATCACAAGGGTCAAGCTCTCTTCTTCAATGGCTGGTGTCTGAGAAGGGCTCTGACTGTTCTGCCTTCGGTCCCAACCTATGCATTCCTGAATCCAGTTCCAGAATCCAGCTGGAAGTCCAGTCTGGGACATCCCCAGTGCCTGCCCACAGGACCAATGGTGACGGTGATATAACTGCCATCAGGAGAGTTGGGTTTCATGGTTTTTTTATATTTGTACATATTTCATGTTACTGTTATTATTTTCACTAGAGCAGTTCTAGTTTTCTTTTCCAATCCATAACTCTCTTCTTCCCTTTCTCTTCCCCTTTGGGAGTGGAGTTAATAGAGAGCATCTGTCATTTGTCCAGCAGCCAGCCCAGCCTTAACCCATGACAGATGTTTAACCCTGTTCTACCCCATGCCTACACCTTTAGCCATAGTAAAGAAAGAGTACACACCTTATTTCTTAAGAAGGTTCACATGAGCAAAAACACACCTGACACTTTCCAACTTCTGCATTAAATACTCAGCATCGCTAACTTTATCTACAGATCAACTGGCTGATGAGATTCTATACCACATCTGACAGAAAGAGACTGGATATGAAAGCCCTGATTCACCTGTATCCTCAAGTTCATGCAAGTTCATGCTCAAATTAAGTTGCATAATAAATTCTGCTCTTCCTACCAAAATAAATTCCCCTTGGGCCTCAGAATAGACCCCTAACATTCATTGCAATGTGTCACTGCTTTTGCTTCAGAAGTGGATATTTCTCAGCAGGA
>NW_010427235.1:50312-55556 GCF_000710305.1 Buceros rhinoceros silvestris | reverse complement strand
GAAGCAAAGTACTTGCTATAAATACAGTATGGTTTGTAAAATGCTTTGAGATCCTCAGTGGTAGGGGACAAAGTAGAGTAATGTAAGAGGATATTATTTTTATGTCAAAAAAACAATTTTTCCAAAATATAGTCTCCTTACTGCTTAAGCTGTCATAAAAACAAAGGGGGGGAAGGGGGGAGGAGGGAATTAAACCAGATTTTAAATTCATTGAAATTTGCAGGAATTTTATTCTCAAAACAATGTTTTGTAAGGAGCATCATCGTATCATTTCCTCTGCTCATTTTTGTAAATAAAGGGGTTTTTATGAAATGTTTTAGCTTCTGTTAGTCCCAGTTCTTCCCCAAACTTTCCACAGTGATTAATACATACGCTTTAATGAATGCTTTTTATTTTCTGTTTTTTTTTTTTTAAAGGAACATTAAATGAGACCAAAAACTCAACTCTGTCTTCAGGGTTTGGTAAAAGCCATCCATGTTTTGCTGCCTAAAAGCATTTACAGATGAGGAGTAAAACTTACTCAGTATGAAAGATATAGATATTTGTCAAGGAGTAGGAGGTCAGGTGAGGGAAATCTATGAGTAATGTGCTGTTGTCCCCAAGCGTTTTCTTGAAATCCGGACTCCCAGTAGTGTTCCAGAACAAGATCAGTGAGCCAAGTCTTAAAACTTCTCTAGTATATAGAGAATCTCTCATGTAATTTCCATGGAAGAATATTGTAAGTATTTTGGAAATTTGGGAAGGGAATTTAGGAAAATACAGCTATTCAGCTTTGTGGTATTCCCCAGGTTAAAACGACACAGAGGAAGAGCTCTGCCTATCACTACACTTCAAATTCACTGGCAAGGAGAGAAGGTATTGAACTACATTGCTCTCTGAATATTTTGCTCAATTAAAGACTGCAAAAACTGGCTCAAGTAAACCATCTGCAAATTCCTGTCCCCTGAAGCTGGAATGCAGTGAAGCCACCAGAATGAAGACCAAACTAAATATTTTAATTGAGTAAGATGCATTCTGGTTTTGTGCTCCAAACTACATGGAAGACTATATTATGAAATGGAATTACAGGATTAGAGCAGGTTTGCCTTTGGCATGTGGAAATGTGGCAACAGGCTTCATGTCAGTGCAGAACCAGCATATGCATGTAAACGCCATATAGCTCCTGCCTGATGGTAAATAACCATCAGAATGCCGCCACTAACTTGTAGTGCTAGTTAATTTAACATTCAGTGTAATTTAAACAAAACCATGGGTGCCATGTAATCTGTGTTAAAAACAGAAATTGACCTCTCTGGTGACTATTTCCAATTGCCTTGGCTGGGGACAAGGGAATGATCTGTTTATTAATGCCTTTTTTTAAAAAAGGGAAGACAAACTAGGAAAGGAAATTCAAGGATCTTGAAAGACATGAAGCTTCACCTATACAGAGAAGCTAATTTGGATTAAGGTAGAGTATGAATTTAAAAGTAAATATTCCTGGTTAACCTCTGATGAGATAGCAACTTCTGGTATCATTTGTCTTGCACAGTCTTATCTAGAATCTGTTCAGGAAATTAATCTGGGACAATCCATCTGGAGGAGCCACTCTGAAATAATTTCGTGTAAGAAAATCCCTGGGACCGGTTGTTCAAATGCTGGTTGGCTGTACAATCCTCTTCCTGACTGCGGAGCCACCTACATCAATTACTCAGTTCCCCTGGACTCTGCAAAAGTGTGATGGAGCAGAGGGTCACACTAACACCGTCATCCAGCAGTGCTGTCTTTACTGTTCTTCAGGTTTACTGAACTTCAAGTACATGGGTTAACAAGATTCCTACAAGATACCAAAGTAGAAGAATTAACCTCTTTCTCACGTGTCAAGGAGATGCAATCACCAATCATCAATCCGTGAGAGAAATTGTGTATTAGCTAAGATACTGAGCAGGGATTACCCTCGTCCCACAAACTAAATCAGCACAAGCGGTGAACACCCTAAGAAATCTTGGCCCCTCTGGTACAAATTGAAGATTTAATCTGATCTTCAGACATTTGGGTGACGAAAATGCAATCCCTTGTTCTTTTGGAATGTATAAAGCTGTTCAGAAAATGCAATAAGCCACTTTTATTATGTCATGTACTGAAAGCGACACCTGATAGTCAGTTAAAAGTAGATAGAACAAATTAAATCAGACAGGTCTGATTTCTGTCATTTTCTTATAAATCCTCTAGTCTTGCCACTTGGCTATCTTACGGGTCTCAAAAAATTATTTTAAGTTCATCAGCTTTCAATTAATATTATGTCCATTCCCATGCAGATATCTTGTAGGATTTTCAACCTTGTTCAGGTATGCTCCAAACCATCCACGTTATAGAAGAACCAAAAAATAGTTCATCAGCTAAAGAACGACATTGTCACCAAATTTTCTCATTACATTTTTGCTACTAGCCACATATAGATTAATTTAGATTGTTTTACTACAAATCCAGCTACAGTAAACAAAAATATGTAGTTCCTTACCTGAGGCACTAAAGAGGTGAACATAAATGTTCTGTAACACTTGGAGTTTTGTGGAAATTATTACAGGGTAGAATAAAACTGTATGTTTGAATGGAGCCTTGCCAAGGCACTTTTGTTCCCTAAGAGGACAGGTAAAATTTAGAAGTATTCAGAATTCAAAAGCAAAACTTAAATCTCAGTGCAGTTTTTGAAACACTTTTGCTACTGTTTTCTACACATAATTTTTAAGCATCTTTCCAGTGGTAGTGCATAAAACCCACACTTCTCTGGGTATTGTAAGTAACCTGATTAGCAAATTTTAGTTTATTTGTACATCATTAACTGAGTCTTGCGAATGGGAAAGTAAAAACACTGAGAATTGACTGCTTTCTTCACTCAAAACTCTCAGTCTATCAGTTTCCCTTTTTAATTAAGGCTGAAATAGAGCTTGCAACAACAAAAGCACAAGCCTCCACAATTTGAAATAAAGCAGTAAATGAATTCAGTTGTACCAGTACCATATTCTTGTCCTGTGTGGACTACACGTGTTATCTAGCATCACAGGTCTGTAAGAGCAAAACTGTGAAGAGCTAACTACCATATCTTCTACACTTCATTAGCTGTGTCGGTTCATTTCATAATACCTGTGTTATTACCATACCTGGACACCGCTATCATCTGTGTCACGGATATCTTTCAGAGAGCAAGCCAGTCTTGATTTAAAAGTAGAAAATACACCACAAATCTAGGTAAATTGCTCCTTTACTATTAATTACCATTGACATTAACACTCTAGGCTGTTTGTCTAGTGGACAGAGGTAATAACACCTTTAATAAATACAGCTAAATTCACAAAGCTCGTTTGTGAGAGACGTGTGTTTCAGAAACTCTAAGACCACTTTGTGTCTGTTAGTTCAACCACTTCCAACTTCACTGTGAAAATAGCGATTATAGGATTGGACACACTGTTTCATCAGTGCTCTTCCTGATGCCGCATTCAAAGGTGATATAATCTTCTTACTCTGTTTGATAAACCCCTTGACATTTACCCAAGTGTCATTTTTAGCCCTTTCAGTAACGCCACTACAGGGGATATTCATGTTCAACTAGTTATATACTTTTTATTCTGAATATTATTATTCATCTACTACAGATTTCTACCTTCTGAGCATAGTAACATTTGTTGTATTTAGATATATGACCCTTAGTTTACCTGTATGGATCTGTATTATTCAGAGGGGTGCATTTACCAACCCTTAGGGTTGCGCATACAGGTAAACCACCTCCATTACTACCACAGTTCCTCATACTAAAGGCAGCACAATGTGACCAGATCCACACTCCTGCGCAATCATTCAGATAGCATTTTGAAGACAGAATCTGGAGGAAAATCTAAAGAAATGGTAATTATAGATTATACCTCCTTCTTTGTCTGGTCTTATTTCATCTGCAAATTCTACCAGCTGTAACATTATATTTCATTCCAAAGCCTTGATAAGGAAATTGAAAGCCAGGCTGCGCTACAAACATTTTCCTCAGGAAAGAATTCCTTAATTCCTTTTTATAAGCTATCAGCTAACCAGTTTTCAGTTCATACAAGTGGACTACACTGATTTTGCATAGTGCTAATCTTTTTTCAATCAGAATGACACATGGAACTCAGTCAAGTACCTCTCAGAGGCCTGAATACATCATGACAACCATTGGTTAAATCGGCAGCATTATTCATTCACCCCACCAATGGAAATCCATTCTGCGAGTGTCAATACCGTAGAAATTCAAACTGCATTGTGACTTTCTCTTTCCAGCATGCAGCAGCGTACCGTGTAAAGCGAGGAGCTCTGGATGTTCACTTCCACACGCTGCCCTCTGAGCCAAGGAACCTGTCACAATATATCTCTTTGCCATGCAGCTTTTCTAACTTCTTTGTGGCTGCAGACAGTTGTCATAACCAATCTGATTATCAAGTATGTGATTGGGCTGCAGTGTACTCTGTCAGAGGTTGCAGTGGATTAAGCTCATGCTGTTTGCTCTCAAGGCCATTTTTAGATCGCTGTGTCTGATGGACAATGCATACTAGGAGCAGCAGTTGCCTGCCTGATGATGTTACACTCTCAGAATACATTGAAGAAAGGTTCCATTATTTTACTACAGACAAGCACTGTTGTTACCTTTCTGGTGTATCTCATTAAATCTTAGTACTACCAGCACCATCCCATTACTATCCCGTCTCCTTCCTGATTGCCTTTCTTTGGTTTTGTATCAAAACTTCAGTAAGCTCGTGAATTTTATAAATAATGCCTGCAAAAGATTATTTCCCACATACATCAAAAATGCATATAGGCTTGAAATTCCAAAGTGTTACCTTTTAAGTTTTGTGTTATCTGTCGGCTTTCCTGACTACTGTCTGTGAGAGAAAGGCAGACACCAGAGCAGGTATCTTTATGAAGGATTTATTGCCTGGACATAATTGTGTCAACTTCTCTTCTAAACAACTGAAAGTAGGTTCAGTTCTTATAACATGCCAACATTCGCAGCAGTGACAATACAATAAACTGAGGCTGCCCACAACACTGCAGAGCAAACTCAGCAGGCACTTCATCTCGCAAGACACATTCGTGAAGTTCCTGTTCTAAGAATTAGTTAAAGTGCAATGGCAATATGTATCTCCCCGCCTCCAGGACTCCCGTTCTTGGCAGGCCCCGGCCGCCCCGTGCCAGGGCCTGTGATGTCCAGAGGTAGAGGAGCAACTCTTTCACGGGCACCCC
>NW_010427235.1:42482-50261 GCF_000710305.1 Buceros rhinoceros silvestris | reverse complement strand
CTTCGGGCAGCCATCCTAGGAGAAGGACAACTGACTCCAAACCCGGGCAGATGGAGCTCGTTTAGCCCTGTAAGGCATCCGTCATCTAAGAGAAGGATACTCTAACTAAACCTACGACCCAAGGACTTTGCTGTCACCGTCCAAGCTCGCTAGGCGCTGGCAGATGAACCTCAGGTGTAAAGGGTGGAGCCAGTTCCGCACACGCTGCGCCTCACCTGAAAAATCCACCGCGCAGGCCCGAAGGGTGCACTCATCACTTGCAGTGAGCGTGGGAAAAGCCCTGCCCAGATCTTCACAAAGCCAAGCCATGATGACGATGATGATGATGACGATGATGATGATGACGATGATGATGATGACGATGATGATGATGACGATGATGATGATGACGATGATGATGATGACGATGATGATGTATCTCCCAATTTTTTTCTAGCAAGATCTGATAAATTACAGAACTACTTGACCACCCCTGCAAAACTAGGCATGGTGAGCATTACAGGTCTCATTTAATCTCTCTTTTTTGAAGATCAGGAGATAGGAACACTACATATTCAAGGATGTGGACATAGCAATTGTTTCATATCACCGCCCATCCAAGAATGGATTGGAAGTGTAGAGTATCACTTCATTCGATTTTAAAAGACTAGAAGATGTGGCCAAAGAGAAGGCATTCACTCCCTTTTGGTTTGTTTGTTTGTTTAAAGACTGTTGAATACCGAAATGTCAGTAAATGAATTGAGAAGAGATCCCCAAGCCTTGATCATGGAATAATTTGTTCCTTCATCTGGCTGGTGGAGCAAAATATCACATCAAAACCACATTTTTCTTCAACCATCTCATGTCTACAGAAGAAAGCCATAAAAAGAAGCCTCCACAGAGACTTGGAAGTTAAGCCAGAATAACAGAAGATGGAACTAAGAGGTAATGGGTTTCTAAGGTTTTTGCTAACGTTGAAATTACCAAATCTGGTGGGATCCTCCATTGAGACAGATCAGCTCCAGTCTGATATTACTTAAGTTAGCATTAATAAAGAGTAATACAACCACTTCCAATAAAAACACCTAAATATAATAAACAGGATCAAGACAAATTCAGGGACAGGCAAAGTGTTAGAAAAGCTCTTGCAACTGCTTTTAATTTAATTAATAATGCTTTACATTATTTAACTCTGGTACAGATAGACAGTGCAGTTGTTATTATTGTTACAAACATAGAGTACGTATCTCTAATCAGTAGTAAGTCCTATTATATTACAGCAACAAAGGAGACGCCTTCATTTTGAACGAAAATTAAGATTGTGTTCTACGAATCCCATACTACCAGTTCATAGGTGGCAAGCTGGTGTGTAGCAACTAGATTTAAAGTCAAAAAAGCGGTGTAGGTAGCAGGACAATTAGTTTATGACTACCATGTTATCTTAGAAAGGGAAAAGATAGCTCAGTGTTCAGCTCCACAAAGACAGCAGCACTGCTGAGCATGTGCGTAAGCCAAACATTGGGTTCTCAGCCACCTAAGCAGCCTCAGCAGTGCGAAGTCTCTGTGTCTCTGCACAGGGCGTTTGAATCAGCCCCTTGGATTTAGGTACCTAGATTCTGCTTAAGTTTTTCTTTAGCCATCTAAGTGCTTTTTTGGATCTCACTCTAAATTCTTACTTATGACAGAACCATTTCCAAAAACTCCATTAATTTCTCCAGTAATTACCAGAAGACCATGAGATTAATCCACAAAACAAAGTATAAAATTGCATTTCTGGTTTAAAATGAACTATGAAAGAAAACACATCTGCAAAGTAAACCAAAAATGTTGGTTTGTGTGATTAAACCACTTTATTAAAAAATATATGCGCAGTGACTTCTGAGACACTACTGTGCAGACCATAAAATCTATTCCTTAATTGTTAGCAACAAATGTATAAATAGGCCTCATTAACCAGTTACTATAAACACACCTCATTTGTCCACACCAAGAATCAAAAACACTGACCAAAATTCCAAATCTTTGCAATGTCCTCCACACTACTGGATGATTACTCAGCATTCGCATGAAAAAACAGTCTTTCTGCAAGAGAACGCAGGATTAAATAAATACTGTATGATCTAGAAGCATCAGGACATCTAATCCAGGCAAGTATAATGACTTTGTTGTGTTTTCTTGGGAAAGAAAAATACTCTCTTTCCTCCTTTCAGAACTCCAGAATCAAGATAACCAGTAACATTTGATAGGGCTGGTGTAATGGTCATAAAATGAACTAAAAACAGTAAGAACTGCATGGTAATTCTAAATATCTGCATGTTAGAACGAGAAGGAATCCACACCCATATGGTTTAAGCAGTCCATTCTCCCCTTCTCTTTACTATGTAAAATAAGAGAACTCAAAAGGAAATTACAACTCACCACCCATACAGGAAGTATCTTTTATTCCTCCTGGCAGACTTTTAGTATTCAAGCTGAAAGATGTGGGTTCTACTTTCATCTTCTTTTCA
The DNA here is from genome assembly GCF_000710305.1 of Buceros rhinoceros silvestris. Classification (NCBI taxonomy): domain Eukaryota; kingdom Metazoa; phylum Chordata; class Aves; order Bucerotiformes; family Bucerotidae; genus Buceros; species Buceros rhinoceros. Next base: position 47,775 of record NW_010427235.1, on the reverse strand, counting down.
TTTACATAATGGTCCTGCTTGCTTGTGTGGAGCCCAGATTCTTTATGAGCTCAGTATACTGTCAACAACAGGACTTTCAGCTGAGCTTTGTTGATGCCAATGCTGAGTCGCAGTTGCAATTGAATTTATAGGGCTCTGAAGTTTGTCTGAACCACAACCTTCAGATTCGTGACCAAACTTAGGATAGAATTAAACCTGTGTTCTGTCTCTGAACCATTCTTCTTCTACGTGGTTGTTTAATTCACTTGAAGCTCCAAGGATAATGTCCCATGGGAGGGATGGAGATTTCACTTCTCTCAACAGCAGAAAAAATGTACTAGTGGTAGAGACATTTCTCTTGAAGTTGAAAAAGGAGAGCTGTATAGGCTATATCAGGCCATGTTTCTGACCTTCTCAAGAAAGTAACAGAAGTATCTAAGCATGTCAAATCTCTAGCCACAAAATTAAATTTCAATAATAGTATTTTGCATCAGTGTTCTGACTAAAAGGATGCCTAAAAGGTAAACTTGGAACAAAAACAATTAAGGTTACATACTAGGTCTCTAAAAAGTCCATTAATTCTTGATCTGTCATGGCTCAGACTTACTTCTCAAGATAAAGTACTGTAAATGCAGAAAACATCCGAAAACATCTGAAAAAAATACCATGAATACTAAAAGAGCATGAAGTAGCTCTTGAAAACAGACAATATTCAGGTACAGCCCCCAGGATCTATGGCCATAACTAACTGCTAACAGAGCTAAACTATTGCTTTTACTAACTAAAACAGAAGACTTTCAAAGACCCCTTTACTCTCAGAACACCCACAGGCCCATCAGGAGATTCTACCAGGTTTTTAAACAAATTACCATTGTAATTTAACCTAGTGATAAACTTCGCTGCAATTATATTAATGGCTGTGGCTACATTTGTTAAAGGAGGAATGCAAAATACCTTTAAGAGCAGGAGCAATATCAGCAAATGGAGTTCTATGCTCTTCCAGATTGTGGCACCTGAATACAGAAAAGCTCTTGTTTTGCTCTTCGGCTAAAGAACATTTCAAGCACAGGTTTGATCTATATATGTCTGTCTTAAGTTGGCCGCCACCTTCCACAGAATTCAGTATCATCAAGAGGTGGACCTTGCGAATGAAAAGAAAGGTTTATTTCTTACTTTATGAAATGCTTCAGTTATCATAGGATGTTCATGTCTATGCAAATAAAGGGTGTATCTCCATTCCACATCCAGCTCTGGCATATCTCTAACATGCTGTGTTTACTCTCAGTTTCTAAAATATATTGCTTTTTAAGGATGAGGGGTGTGGGGCAAGCAGATAAACAGGCTAAATTAAGATCGCGAAACCATGCCACATTTTCAGCCACAAGTTGATCCCCTATGAAACAGGATTTCAAACTTTCTTTGGATTCCTTAATAAACTAATTCCTAGGGGCTTTCTGTGTATGATGATAGCAAACTTTCTTTTTTTTTTTAATGATTCTTCAGAAAGGGCACAAACTGATCCCTTGGAGAGATAGCGCTTTTTATCTGCAGGGACTTTGTAAATAAATTGATCCAGATGTTTTGCTTGAGAACCCTCCAGACAGAGTAAATTATTCCTTACTACATCGACACTTCATTTCCTCTATTTGCAACTAACATCTCAAAACAGACCACTTTTCAAAAGACAAAACACTGAAATGTTGTATCAGCATTAACAACATTGTTTGGACACTTCCTTACATAAAATCTGTTTTCTGTATGGATGCATTTGGTGCCATACAACAGTTTCCAGAAAGGATCAAGATCAAATATATTAAGAATGTATTTGGATCCTTTTCCTAAGCCACTGAACATTTATCAAAGAAATCGTGAGAATTTAATTTTTCCTTTCTTTCGTTACATGATTTGCTGCGTTTATCTTTTAAAAAACCCTAGACACGTAGAATGGTAATGGATTCCAAAGTTTGATTTAAAAACTCAGACAACTAGCCTATCCCATTAGGAAGACACTAAAGTGGGAAAAAATAAGAGAGGAAATAAGTCTATGGGGAAGGTAAAAAGATATTTAGCAATATTTGACAATGTAATGAAATACACATTCAAAAATTAATGAAGAAGAAGGAAACCTGTTCCCTGTATTTCTTACTGGTGTGCCCAATAGGCTGTTCTTCAGAAACGCATATATAGACTTTTAAATTTAATTTTTTTAAAACCAATAGGAGAAGTGTTAATTTACTTTAAAGATATAAGGAACTTTCAGAAATAAGAACAAGACAAACATGTCATCTGTAAAAAGAGCACTACAAATGTATCCCAACTAAATACACTGCATAAAAATACATTTTAGCTGATTTCCCTAACTTTCTTTAGATGTTTTTTACAAATGATGTGACCAGTTTTTCCATAGAATCGAACTAATCTTTTCTAATCACAAGCTTTCTGAAGGTCACATGCTGACAAATATAGTAGCCACCTTTCCTTTCTGTGCTTCCTGAATCAGAATATTTGCTTTCAAATGCAATCATTGGTAGCTTTCCAGTTACTATAAGGACGGCAGGATCATCCAAGTGCACACCAACAGATTACAAAGCAGGTGGCTTGAGGCTAAATCTAAACAGTTTCCTCACATAGCTTTGTAAAGTGGGGTGTAGATAACTCCTAATGAGTGTTAAGGGCTGTCTGGTCACCTAGTTGTACCCAAGGTCTCGCCAGGTCAAGGTCTAAGGATCAGAGCTTCTAATTGCATTCTATTAAATACTCGTTCGTTGTAAAAGATGTCACCAGAAGATCTATATAGGAGCTATAGTGTCTAACTATTAAACAATTGTGCCCTTATAAGACCCTCAGGACTTGAAAAATTATTATAAGATACTGAAAGAGAAAAAGAGACAGCCAAAAAAGAGGTGAATCTGAGGACACAGCTGAAAATTGAGGTCATTGTTCTATATCACATTCCCCATGTAAAAGAGGAATTTGAAACTCATCGTCTATTGAATCAGTCGGTATTTGGCAGCATCAATTGTAATGCTGAGTTAAACCGTTTAGGAGGCAGCTTTGGAGAGCCTTTCATTGCAAAATGAGCAAATAATGAAATACACTTATTTCATAACCTGTATTTGTTACAAACACAACTCACTGAGCTGTTGCTCATTCCCTAAAAGCTAATAAAAAGGGGAGATTAATACGACTAAAGCCAGCACTTTTTTACTTCCTTTAAATAAAAGCCTCGTATAAAAGCTCTTGTGGTTTGGTGATGCTGTGCTGTTTCTGACTGGCAGGGCAGGATTTGGCGACGAAACCCCCCGAAGACTGTTGTTATGCTGTTTTTCTCCCAGTATTCATACTGGGAGAACACACCAAGCCAGATACGGAGAAGTGGAGAGCACCTGGTAAGCACGAATTCGGCAATGATGTTTTAAATCGGCAACAACCCAAGTGCACAGTGAAGAGGTAACAGGCTCAGGCTCTGGCTGATGAAGAGAGCCACCCACGTGCATGCAGCTGAGACTGCTAGCTTTCAACTGGGTCATAAGAAAAGGTAACGCTCGTGTCTCAGGACAAGGAATGCAAGTATGCAGTGCTAAGGACTGATCTTGCCCATCTGGGAGGATGTTCTCAGGAGCCAGAAATATGGTCCCTAGGGTCAGGAGACAAATTCCTGAGGTTCCTTTTAAAGACAGCGCAGCAGTACTGGAATAACTCCAAAGTACTCTGGATATTTTCCTTCTTTTCTTTCTTTCTCTTTGAGCACCCCAAAGCATGGAACTTTTCAGATCTCCTGGATATATGAAACAGTGTGGAAGATGAAAGACTCCAGGTTTTATCAGAACTCTCTGGTGCTTCTCAGCCTCCTGACAGCCCTAGAATTACCTGGACTGCAGCCTTCCTTGCAATATTTTGGCTCTGCTGTTTCCAGTCTGCCTGGAACCAATTAATGCATTAGCACAAAAAATGAAAAAGAAATTAATCATCCTTTTCTGAACCTCAAAAGATTCAAGTTTTGGACAGGCCTTTATGGAGATGGGGTAAGATCTGAACTGAGTTACCCCTTTGTAGATGACAGAATGTCTTGCTATTTATTTTCCCTCTTACCAGCTGGCACCCACAGTAAGTCGTGGACGTGCATGTATCAGGCTTGTTTCCCTCACCTCTGTCCTCTATAGCAACCTGATGGAAGATGAAAAAGGGCACCACCCCCTACCCACAGTCTCCCCTTTTCCCTCCCAGGATGCAAACTGTCCAGTACAGGGTGGCAAGAACCCCCTCTTTGTCATCTCATCTTTGATGAACCTTTTTTGTGCAAAACCTCAAGATACCAATGCCAACATGAATCCACAACTTTTTTTTTACCTCACTCATTACCTTCCTTCTGCCACCCAGGTGAACCTCAGAACCTGAAAAACCTCTTCAGTTCCCTATAACCCTATCTAACCAGAAAAAAAACAATTTTTGTCCAATTCCCTTCCCTTGGTACAGTTAACCCACTCACTCTCACTTCTCTCAGACACAATGAGGTGTTTCGTCCTCTCTGGGTGTCACAACCACTCCTCCTTCCCTGCCTCCCCTCCACCAACCCCTCTCGCAGGCTCAGGACATCCTTAAACACATGCTAAGGCTGAAAGAATCCTTAAACTCAAAATCCGAGGATACCCACACTCCTGACAAGCTTCTGCCTCCTCTTCCCTTCTGTTTCTGGCCCTTGGTAAGCAGGAACCAAGGCTGCAGGGAAAGACTGTAAGAGCAACTCACATCAGCAAACGCTGCCTTTGCTCTACAGAATGAATCTGTAGATGTTCCTTAGGCATCATTTAATAAACTTGCTCTGTGTCCATGGCACGCAGATGGCAACATGGGCATGGCAGGATGGTGTTCAGTCGCACCAGGTCCCAGGAAGAGCTAGCTCAGCCTCCAGCAGCTCAGACACTGCACACCTCCATGCCCTGCAATTCCAGAACTACCAGATAGCTCTGATCCCAACTACACCTTCTCATTTTTCATCCCTTTATGATTTCCATTTCTGTCCCAAAACACTCCTATGTTACTTATTTTATGCTTAATAACACAGGGCCTGTCTTTTCAAAATGCCAATTAAGCGAGGACAGAGGGGAAATGGCACATCAGGAGTATAACAGAGCACTCAATCCTCTGGATCACTAATTAGGATTTATATAGCGGAAAAATCTAATTCCTGGCACCAGTGAGTTAATAAAGAAATGAAAAAATGTCTGGAAAATTGGAAAAATTGGTATAATTGTCTAGAAAAACTAGCACATCTGGTCATTTCCCCACACATTGTTATTAGCACCACAATTAT
>NW_010427235.1:40889-42346 GCF_000710305.1 Buceros rhinoceros silvestris | reverse complement strand
GCAGGAGGCAAGCTAGGAAGAAGTAACACAGGGCCAATGAAGAAAAACAGTAGCAGGATAACCTACCAGTCAGATACTGACTCCTGAGAGAAAGCAGACCTGCTGCTAAACAGGCAAGTCTACTTTAGCATGCACTTCTTTAAACCGTGATTTATAGTATTTAAACTGCAGGTAATTATTCCCACTAGCAGTATCACAACTGCAAGTTTACCCAGTTCTTTCCGTGCAGTCAGTTACATAGGTACATAAATTGCTAATATTCTGATATTTACATGCTTTTTCTAACCGTAGGAAGGGAAATACGAGGTGCAAGGCAAAAGAAAACAGATCGCCAGACAGTAATTCATACAGCGTGCACATGTACATGAAGAGGTTTCTCTCTCATGCTCTTGAGACTCAGATGTTCACCGTAAACATTTCCCAGAGCACACCAGTGAATCTGGTACACTACTTGTCCTTCTTTCACAATTGTTTTTATGGGGAAGGCACGAAAAAAAAACATCCCAGGAAGAATGCCAGAAACAGTTGCACTTTGTTGATTCTCCTTTGAGCTTTTTGCTTTCATATTTTTGCATGGTGATACTTCATGATATGAACATTTTGACAGTTTAATGGGGTTCTCTTGTTTCTTCTGCAGAGTAATGCTTCAGGAATCTGACACAGAATGAGCCTCTTGCTAACGTATTGATTACTAACAACTTTTTCTTTTTAAAAACGCGTATAAAAATCACCAGCCATGCTTCACAAGCAAAATACTCTAATTTGCATTGTAATTAAATTGGACAAAGTCCAGTAAGAGATTTAGACACTTCAGTGCTAGGCAGTATAATACCTATCTTTCAGTACCTCAGATCCCATAGGAAATTCAAAAAGGGAATGGAGTGTCAGGCTCTCTCTTCAATTCACAGGATAAATTAGTGCCTCAGAATTTAGTCCAAAGTAGCCAACACACCATGAGAGCACCCAATGGCACCATATTCAGGAGGCAGCTACCTAGAACTGGCCACAGGCAAATGTCAAGAAGAAAACTATGCCTTAAATCCTGCTCACTCAGGAAGGCAATTTGATTTACGGGATATCTGGAGCCCAGAAGTCTCTACTCATGTTACATATCTGTCTCTGAAAAAAAAGAAATTAAAGCATGGTTCACATTTTTCTATTAAAAACAGGTTGAGAAAGCAAATGGATTCTTCATGTCATATAATAACCCAGAAGCTGCCGAGGCAGTATAGGATCTAATTTCTTCCCTTAGCTCAAGAGAGCTCAAAGTCACATCTCCAAAGAAAGTTTCCTGCTTACACGTATGCTCAATGCCTCAAGCACAGTCAAGAATCTCTGTGCCCAAAACAGATACCAAAAGCTGAAGCACAGCAAGATCAGTAGGTAACTTGGGAGTAAGGAGGAATCCCTTTTTCACCTTCTACCAGAACTTTTTCTATACTGTATCAAGCAGGAAT
>NW_010427235.1:36054-40677 GCF_000710305.1 Buceros rhinoceros silvestris | reverse complement strand
CGCTCTTCCTCTGACAAAGTGAATAGTCAACTACTGCCCACACAGTGCAAAATCTTCATTGAGTAAGATGAAGAATGCTCTGCCACACAAACCAAGACTAAATTACAGCCTAGAGACTAGATACAGCTCAGTCAGTGGAAGGTGTGGGATTTCATCCCATTAGATAGAGGGGACTGAACCTTTCTCACTCTTCCTCCTCAAGTATCTCAACCAGCAGGCTGGGTGGAACTCATTGCAGCTTTTAGAAGTAAATCCCCAGCTTCCACTCCATTGTTTTGTGGAATGATTGAATCACTCAACATGTGAACATCCCTAACAGATTAAGTCCATCTTGAAATTCACAAATCTGGCAGCTTTGCCCCTTCCCACATTGGTGTATCATCTGCCTCTTTATTTTAAACTTCTTACATGTCTTCTGACATTACTCAAACACCAGCTACTTTATTTCAAAATATGCTGCTTGTCACTGGTTGGCTGAGGCTGGCCAATCATGGGATGAATTCTCTCTCTAATTAGCCCCTCTCCCATTCCAGGAGAACAGGTTAAGAAAAGAGATAAAAAGAAAGAAAAAGTTGGTGAGAGCTCTGTTAAGTTTGGGAAACTAAAACAATTTTAATAACAATAGAAAGGTATTATATACAGAACAACAAACAAGATATTTACAAGTTTATATAGGATTAGAAGAGTGATGCAGGGAGGGTTAAACTGTGGTTAAGGAAACAAGGCAATAAAGCTACCAGTCTGTTCAGCAGCAGCAGCAGAAGCAGCTGCAGAGCTGGCAGAGCACACAGCAACAGAGAGAGCATGCGGCACTGGCAGGGCTGGGAGCAGCAGCAACGGTCCTTGCACAGGCAGGACCAGTGAAGCAACGGCAGCAGTTGGACCATGGAACAAAAGCAGCTAATGTCAGCAGTCACGGTAGCCAGAACAGAAGCAGCGGCGCTCGCAGCAGCGGTCGGGAAGGCAGTCTCAGTGCAGTGTGGCCCTGGGAGCAAAAGGTGATAGCGATCGTGGGCGAGAAGGGGGATCACAGCTGGTCTGAGTGGCAGGCGACAAAAGGTATGGTTTCTATCTACAAGTCATTCTTAAAGAAACACTGAGCCTGTCAAAAGCTCCACAGCCAGGGAGATGCACTGACATACATGGGGGGAATACACTAATTGGCTGTTTGATATATCCATCACAAACAAACCAACCCTGTTTATCTTAAACCAGGACATTGCTTCAAAATGTTTTGTTTTGTCTCTTGAAATTAGCGAAGTATCCTTCCCTATTCCAAATAAATTGTCAACAAAACCCAGTCATATTCATCTCAAACATGTCAAAATTTCAAAGTTAAGCATACCAAAGAGACACAGCAGTAGGGGAGAAAGGAAGGAACTTGGACTAATGGACTTGCTGTGCTTCATCTTGGAGTGCAAAAGAATCCACACAAAACATATTTATTTGCTGTTTACAGTTAGAAGATATTATGTTCTCACACTTGTACTGAACTGGTCTCCTTTTTCTATTTTCTGTACTACTACATGATGACATAACCAGGTGAATGCTCTATTCCTAGATCCCTTTCAGAAAGACAGCAACTTCCATGAGAACAGTAGAGCACAGGGGTCAGCTGGAGGTGCCTATCATTTCAACATCTCAGTTTAATTCCATCTGTGTTCATAAATCAATGCCCATGCAATGTAGAAACCTCCAGTTTCATCAGGGGGCCGGAGAGCAGCAAAAAGTTCAAGATCTCTTTTGACTTAGACAATTCTTATCTAAACCCTATTTCAGAAACCTCAGCACTTTTCTTATAGCATATAGTTAATTTTAATTACAATGGATTTGGGTTTTTTTAATCTTAATAAAGATCGTGAAAACATATATCAGCATTTACCTTAATGTCTGCAGTGCTTATAATCAGCCTTTGGTCTCAGACAAAAAACAGTGAGATTTGGAGTCCTGAGGCATTAATTATGTGGTAGTTATGCTGCAATTAGTTTGAAATTAGGCTCTTGGAGACGCATATATTAAGGATACATACCATTGGAGAGTATCCATGCCGAATCACCGCATTTTATGAGGGCTCTTTTTGTGGCCTCCAGTTGCGACTGCTGCCCCATTCAGCATATACAGATTCTCGTCAGCTCATATTGAAAAAAAAATCATCAACAGTAAAAAACGCACTTTTGCCTGCATTACTCCTCCTGCCATGCTCATCCACAACAGAGTATTAATCAAGATTTCCAAAACTGTCATTGATATCTTCTTCCTCAGAGGTGCAACTGAAAATAGCTTTTTTTTATTTTCCTGTGGAAAGGAGGTGCTTTGCAGGGACAAGATACTGGTATCTAGAATTTTTTCATTCATATCACTAAAATCAAACCAGATTACCTCATGGGCACCGTTTTAAATCATCAGATTTGTTTTTCATATTAATATAATTCGTTTAGTTTGTGTACTTCAGGTGCCAACAAAGACTAATAATAGGGCTGCATCACTCACACACAAATAGAATCAAATACTACTTCTCCAACACACAGGAAGAAAAATTTGTGAAGAATTTTATATCCTTGTCTCTCAGTGCACTTTGACAAAAAATAGTGTAAATGTTCTCATCCATACTCTACCTAATGAGGAACTGAAATACATGTCACAGGGCATGTTACACGTGGAGCTGGAAGGACAAAGAACAGCTCCGCTCTTAATATTACCCCTCCTTTTCTTACCCCTTGCTTTTCTCCCTTTGTATTGGAAAGTGTGCTGTCAATGACTCTCATGATTGACCACATGATATTACATAAGTCAAGAGAGTGAAAACCGAACAACTGGGAAAAAGAAACTGCATAGTGAGGCTATTCTAAAGTCTTTGTTTCTTTTTTTGTTTTAAATTACTCTTTATTTTCAGCAAGTAACACAGGCTTTAAGTTTTCATTGTTAAAGAATTGTCATTTTTACTCCTGCTGTTCTGTTGAGAAAGAAAAGCAATACCTATCCTCTGAGATAACAGAAAATCACCGGGAAAACCATAACAGGGCAGTCTTGAAATTTCTTAAATTTCTAAGTAAAAATCAAGCAGGAAAAAGAATCATTCAACATTCTTTACAGAATATAAAGTAGGAAAAGAAGACTTAAGCCAAAGCTTAAAAAAAATTCTTTAAATCTTCCTAAAAAAACTGTGAGGTGGGGAACATCGTTAAGCTGGAATCCATGGAAAGAGACTTGTTGTGCTTTGGTGTTTTTTTGGTTTGGACTATTTTTTTTAAGAGCTAAAAGAAATTTCAAGGCTTACACTTGCCTTGGAGCCTCATTGCCAATTTTTGTGGTTTTACAACCACAGACTCTTATTTCTTTTTCTTTTTTTTCTTTCCCTTTTTTTTTTTTTTTTTTTTTCTTTCCCGTTTTTTTTTGTTTTTTTTTTGAGAGGGAGGAGTTGTTTGTTTGTTTTTCTAAAGTATTTCACTCATTCCCATTGCTGTATATGATACCCACACACTAAACAAGGGGAACTAACACCAAAGGACATGCAGAGAAACTGCCTATTGAAACCAAATGACATTTTCCCTTCTTCATCACCAGAATCCAAAGGCTCTACCCAGCAGGACTGCTAAAGCGAGAGGGAGATTAAACCTCTCTTCCCAACCTGATATCCAGGTCCTGCAGGACCTTAATTTCTCCACCAGTTTCTTTTCTATCCCATAGGCTAAGACAGCGTGTGTGCCCAGTAGGAAGGAGTAAAACCTAGTAGTCAAATTCAGCCTTTGGGCAGTGCACACTCTGCCTGCTAGCAAAAAATTGCGCATTCGTATGCTTCAAGTGCAGTTATGCCCGGGACAAGAAGGCCTTGTGTGTTTAGCCCCATCTGATGGACTCTGCAAAGAGCAGACAAGACAAACACAAGGGCATTCTTAGCAGGGCTTCAGCACCTTGTGGTGATATGGACTGCGAAATAAGGGACGTGACTATAACCCTGAGGATATTTTGTGGGCTGCCGCATTGAAGTCAGAGGCACAGCAAGGCTGGCTTTTTAGACATTGCCAAGTGACAGACTCTTCTTGGGTGCCCATGCCAACGCCCAGTCCAGACTTAAGTATTAACTGTGGTTTTGCCTGTCCAGACATATTATCTGCTATATCCAGTCTTTTCTTTCCCGTACTACTGCTGCTGCACCATTGCCAAGAGGGAATTATTCCCAAAACGCATATAAATGCATAAGATAACCAGACTGAGGGCAAAAAATAGTTTCTCCATTCCTTCTTCCTTTCATTTCACTTGCAGTCAGGCTAGTAATATAGGTACATGATGTCTGCTATGAAAGGGAATGTGTAAATTATCATTGTTATATTAGAAGTACTTTGTCTGCTATTGGCTGGTATGGAGCAACACCAAAGACGTTTCTGCATGTACAAGTCTTCTATGGACCCAACTTGAAAAGCTTTACTATGAGGGCGGTCAAGGCAAAGCCAGGTTCTGACAGTGACGCTGTGAGCTCCTACATCTACTGCCCTGGCTACTTTCAGTACTTATGACTTTTATTCTTAAAAACCTCTATAAAGAAAGAGAAAAGGTTTGGGTTTTTCTGATGGCTGCAGGCCCCTGCTAATTTGTCATACTGTGGTTTATGTTGGGGGGGGGGGG
>NW_010427235.1:14005-36006 GCF_000710305.1 Buceros rhinoceros silvestris | reverse complement strand
CTGTGGTGTGTTGTTTTGGTTGGTGGTGTGGGTGGGGGGGGGGGGGGGGAGAGCGCACATTCTTTGCTGGTTTTTATGTTTATGATTTTGTAACCTTGTATGAAGTTTTAAATAAATACCAGCTTCTTAACAGTAGCTTGAAATAAACAGTGAATTAGTCCCTGGCTTGTGTACAGTATTTCTTGTGTTTGGTGGTGGATTTTGGCAAGGAGAGGGAGGTGAGAGCAAAATGTTTCCCTCTGCCATTTTTCTTCTTGCACACTGATAGAAAATCTAGTCTTATATGCCAAACATCCCCAAGGTTGCAGGGACTACTCCATTTTATTTCCTGAGCATCTCAAAACACATAAGAGAGGAGACAGACCTAGAAAATAAGGCTTTAGAGATATGTTTAAGTCAGTCTTGAGACCTACCTGAATGCATTGTCTGCAGTCTCTTTGGACCAACGACCTCCCAGACATCCATCCTTCCCAAAGGCCAGTATAGGGACAATGTGATTCCACACCACATCGTGTGGAGTGCCTGTGATTCAGACTTGTGTGACACAGTCTGCACTGTTCTCACAAGCCACATACCACAAGGGAAAATCCGCGTTTCTGATGGTTTCCAGTGACTAATTTTTGACAACATTAATAAAGTATTCTATAGTGTATTAGCATTCCTTTCCTAAGTATTTGACTCATTACAGTTTAAAGTAAATTCTAACACTTTCCTCCACAGAAGGCATCCAGGCTAATTCAACTGATGTTCACTGCATCACAAACTGATAACCAGCAGGGGTGTTAGTTTCCCTCAGTTTTGTAAGGACTGCTCAGGTTTTTCAAAGCTAACTCAAGGTGGGAATTCAGAAGGGCAGTTTACGAGGAATTAGTTGTTTTAAGACTTGTTGTTTACTTCTTAAGCTCATGAAAAAAATTATTGCTCTAATAAAAACTCAGTGAAAATAAATAAAAGGGTCCTTAAATTGAAGGAGCTTGTTTTACAAGTCTGTATAAACCAGAAAAGATACAAAGCCACTGCAAGTCACAGTATCATAGAAACATAGAATGGTTTGGATTCAAACAGACCTTGAAGATAATCTACTTGCAGCCCTGCACGGGCACGGGCACATTGCTCAAAGCCCCATCCAACCTGGCCTTGAACAATTCCAGGCAGGGGGTATCCAACAGTTTTCTGGGCAACCTGTTCCAGTGCCTCACCATTCTCATAGTGAAGAATTTCTTCCTTATATCTAATCTAAATCTGCCTTCTTTCAGTTTAAAGCCATTACCCCTTGTCCTATCACTACATGTCCTTGTAAAAAGTCTCTCTCCTGCTTTCTTATAGGCTCCCTTTAACTACTGGAAGGCCACTACAAGGTTTCCCTGGAGCCTTCTCTTCTGCAGGCTGAACAACCCCAACTTTCTCAGCCTGTCTTGTTAGGAGAGGGCCTCCAGTCCTAAGGGAAGAGTCTTTTTCTTTTGTATTTTACAGCATATACTTTTCTTGAATATAAGCAATCTGTTTTACTCCCCAACTTTATACTCTTTGTTCCACAGTTTGGAAAAACAAATTCCCCTTTTAGCCATTGATTTTCCTGACCACAGGAAAATACAGTGAATTTAAGATTCATGTTCCTGAAGAGGTATACAAGTTGTTATGATCTCAAGTATGTTACTGATTGAGAGCTTGACTACATATTTTATGACTGTGTGTGGAAACAGTGACATTCTTATTAATTTTCCCCTAAAAACTAGGATTTACTAAAAGTGAAAGGGGGTGACTTGCCACAGTTTACCCAAAACATAAGTTCATTATCACAGCACTGAAAACCTACAAATAGTCATTTCAAAAGAGACAAATAAGAACCGTACTCTCCCCATTTCTCTCTCCCATTGTCACCCATTTCCATCTTCTGTAACATCCAGCCATCTGTATTCAGGTTCCCGTTTTGCTCCCTCTCTTCAGAAAACCAACCTCTCAACTCACCAGCTCTCTAGCTTATGTTTTTTGTCTTTTGTTTCCTCATCTCAGCATCCTTTAGCCATCCCTTCTTTCTCAGTATCTCACCTCCACATTTCTTGTGGAACTGCCTTTGCATTTCAGGCTTGTGAGTCAGTTTTCTCTTAACAGTAGAAAGGTTTTATGCCCAGGTGAGCACTTGTCTGGGTAGTGTAAAACCACTAAACCTGGGCATGGAAGCATCTATTATTTATAAAAACACAAAGTTCATCTGCAGGTAACATTTCTATTATAAAGACCTGGAGTTTTGTTCTGCATCAAGGAATGAGAAAACAGGGAGTGAAATTGTCATCTCATATCTTTGATAAGACTTGAGCATTTTTCTAGGTTCACTGAAGCGTAACTTGATCTTGCAGCTTATCTTTCTTCTTTTCAGGGCACACATTATTTATCAGCTGAACACTAGGGCTCCCCAGTCATGCTAAGGATTATCTAATCCTAATTGTACTCTGTTTTTCTTATATTTTGAATCTTTAGCTCTATTTTTTGGCAGATTTCTCCAGCAGCACGTGCTGCAGCTGTGAGTAGTCCCACTACTTCTCTCTCCCAGATGTTCTATAATTTCAGATAGATGCATCTCACAGAATACACAACTCAATTTTCAAGAGATTTTGTAGGTGTGCTTCCACAGTCCTTTTTTTTTTTTTTAAATGATCTAAGGCCTTAGTGCCACGTAATGCAAGTGTTCAGTGGCATGCTTATCTATCACCCCTCCAACAGAAGCTGGAGCAGCAGATGGTTACTGGAGTTTTGTCTCAGCTGATGGCTTCTGCAGGATATATGCTCAGAGTCAGTGAGGACTGGCACTCTGACATTTCCTAACATGCTGTGTTTTATCTAACTTTGCTTCACACTTACTTACAAACATTATTTAAGGATGAAGATTTCTTTGTGCAGGGTGCTGTGGCAACATAGGCAAAACACGTATCACTCTAACTCATGGGTATAGAAAGCATCAGAAACAAATACACCACCACAGCACCAGGTAGCCACAGTTGTAGTGATCTACACTAGTGGCCTAGTTTTTGTCAAAATTTCTTTGAGCTAGCACCAAAAAAAGGTCTAAAGTAAGACTACAGATTTTTTTAGTGGCTGGTTATAGGAAATTATTTTCACTCATTAGGAGCAGCAGAAAGAAAAGCACAAAGGTAATCACTTGAAATAAAAAAAAAACAAGAAATTAAGGTTGGCATCAGTAGCCAACTGGGAAGCGAGCTTGGAAATAGCATCTGAACAGTGTGACAGAGGCTGAAGACATAAAAGGCTGCAAAACCAAAGAAAAGTAGTTTGCATTTGCTAAGACAGATTTGGATGACTGTAAATAGATGAGAATGGCTCATCTTAAAGGAGTTCTATTGAAAAAAGGCATCAGGATCTGAAAGCAATATCTTAAAAGAAAGTTTGTGTTGACTATCTCTTTCCACATCAAAAGCCTGAACAGTAGACAAGACAGTGACCAAGCAAGGAAGATACTGGAAAAGATTTGAGTGAGAAGTTAAAAAGCTGAAGTTTGGCCATAGTGAACTTGTGCTGGTGGCTAATACCACTCAGGAATTATAAGATAAAGACTAACAGGTTTGTCATCAGCTCTGGTAGAGGAAAATAGGTATGGCAATTGTCTGGAAAATAAAATCAGAAGTTAAATTCAACAATGCACAAAGAATAGGTGCTTCTAATTTCAGTCAGTTAGTTTACACGACTATTTTGCCTTCATTGTAAAATGCGTAATTTCTATTATTCTTACCATTGCTACATTCATTTCATGACAATATCAAGAGGAAATAAAAAAGATTAAGTCTGCTGAAAAGAATAGTCAGCAGACTCAGTAAGGGGGATTTTGCAAATGAGAAGCGTGGCATAAATTGACAGATCTCCACTGATTCTAAGGGAAACCTGCCAAGCTGTGACCAAGCACCAACTTATTTCTATGTTTCCAAATAAATGAAGTGTTCTTGGCCCGTAAGTTAACTTTGATCTTTGCAGTGTTGATAAAAATGATTGATATCCTGGCTTTCTCTGTGTCTAGAGATGTTTGACAAGCCACAGAAATGTATTGCAGGTGATAAGTGGACAGCAAGATAGTATCTGGAGAAACCCAACAGTTCCAGAAGCTTTCAATGGCTTCTGTTCTTTTCCTCTCTTCAAAATACCTGTCAGGATGCATGGCAGAGAATAAAATCTACTTACAGTAATGGGAAAAGATGGTGAATCACCTGGGAAGTATCGGGGGGGGAGGTCCTCTTTAACTTGTACAGCCTCGGAGATCAAGAAGTGCTCCGTATAAACAGAGGTGAAGCAATCACAGTATACTTTGTTCTGGTGTTGGTATCTCTCCAAAAAGCTGTAAAGCTAGTTTTTCTTGCAGAGTTGGCATTTTGAAACAATTACCTTGTGAGTGATCAATGGCAAAATGGGTAACAAAAACCTAGAGATTCTTTTTTACTCATTGTGTTTTGAACAGAGAGTACGTTTCCCTTCAAATTACTTAAACAACAAGGTTCTCCTGCTCAAATAATCCAGCCGAAAAGGTTAACTGAAGAGTAAGTTTCATTCACCTCCCAGAATTAATGGCCTAGTCCAGAGCATATTACATAGTGGTTTGCGTGGTTTGGAAGAAACATAGTTGAACTATACATTACTAGCCAAGCACAAAAAGTTGTCAAAAGCATCTACTAAATGGTAAGTATTATGACAGGGCCCTTTGCAAGAATTTATGACCTATGTGAATCTGTTCCTCCACAATACGGCATGTTCTACAGTTCTCTACATACGTGCAAAAGGACTGCAAAACACACAGATAAGATCACCTTGCTCTGATGCCAGTTAATATACAGAATGTAAAGCAGCAAAAATTAAACCGTCTGCCTCCCAGCCACCCAATGTGGATGACCAGCGGTGTTTACTCATAGACTGCTCTCCCTAGAACTTTTATATATTCGTAAGACAACTATATGAAAAACACATTCCCTGATGGCATTATACTTTAAAAGGCTAAAAAACAAATAAATTAATTTAGTATGTTTTGAAAGAATTAAACAATACCAACATTTTTTTACTGTTCCCATGAGAACTCGTTTTTTCTTATGGGCCTGCTCTTTGCCTCTTGCCAAAATTCAAGGCAGCCACCCAGACAGGCACGATTAACCTGCTAGTCATTTAAGTGAATGACAATTGCCATTTCTGAGCTTACATCTGGCAGAGGCCACCTTCCTATAAAAGAGAATACAGAGTGACATTTATTCTGACACCGAGTCCTCTGAGACTTAACTACAAACACATTTCCACCTTGTTTTAATACCACTTTAACAACCAGAAACAAAGATTTAATCTTTTCAAAAATATATTTCCTTAATAAAATTAAAATTCTTTTATGATTGTTCTGGCATTTACAAGAATACTAGCAACTAAAAAAAGAGCTATTTAGATCATCCTACAAGATTTTAAAGGGGTTTGTTCCACAGTTTCATGCAAGATAATAAAATGAGACTGTATTACTTCTAAACCAATGTGGTGACAAGTCAGTTAAAAAATTGGCATATTTAGGAACAAATTCTTAAATTCTTAAACAAAAATTATAAGATACACCAGATAAGATGTTGCATCTTCTTATTTGTATTCTCAGTAATGCCAGTTCTTTTCTATGGTCCAGAAAGGAAGTTTTCAATGAGCTGCTCTTGGTCCCTGTGTGAACCCTCTCATCCTGAAGTCCAGAGGGCCACAGTGCTACTGGATAAGAGACACATTTGCACATAATGGTCTGAGAAAGCAGATCTTAGGACATACTGAAATAATTCTTACAAATTCTGAAACCGTCAAAGTCATCAGAAAACCATCACTGACTTTAACCAGGCCAAGTTTTGTCTCTTTAAAGTCTCTTAGCTGCAGAGCAACTTTGCTAGCTCACCAGAGTCACTTCTGTGACACGGCCAACTTGACTACCCCGACCATAATGGCCAACACAGTTCACTCACAGATAAGTGATAAGCGGAATTCTAACAATGCACTATTTCGAAGAGGGGTAATTAGACTTAAAATGGGCAGAAATTAGTTGAGTTTGGACAGAAGACTTGGTAACATGTGCTAAAGGGCCCATTAGTCAACAAGGGAAGTATGTCACAACATGATTTCACTTCTCTTATCTACTCATCATGTATACATCAACCAAGTGTCACAGTGATGTTCCATAAGTACATAATGAAATGTTAATTATCTTATGGAAATGCTGGTTGCAAACACATTTGTACTTTGTTCTCTAATTCACTTAAGTTTGCCTGTTGTGTTGTTGAGAAGATAGCTTTGACATGATAGTTAAATTTTTACTCAGTCTGATTTTGATAAATAAAGGACCTTATACAAGTGGAGTTTTTTTTAGCTGAAGACAACTCCAGAGCTACATTTTTTTATAACATAGTTTATTACAAACTAATCACAGAACCACAGGAAATGTAGTGTTCATTATTCATGGCACAGTGAAATTATGAATACTACATTTTCTTACTTTGATTAGAGACAACAGTTGCTTTTTGTAGCCAAATACAAATCACAGTGGTAGGAGGGAAGTAGGAAAGCAAAGCATACTGGAAAAGTCTATCAGTATGATTTGATACGTATGTCCTGTAGCCATTATGAACACCACTGGTAACAAGTTTTAATTTGATTACCATGCTTTTAAAGGGCTCTTGGCCTTCTATTGCAATGAATATACAATCATGATCAGAACTAAGTGCACAAATAGGAGGAATATCATCACACAAAGACCTGGATTTCTACAATTTGAAACATCACTACAAGATAATGTCAGTAATACCAGTAAGTATATTTCTTACGCAATAAGAAGCAGTTAGAAGCAAAACAGAAACAAATATTTATATTTGTGATTATATAAAATACCAAAATAAGATGACTTACATTTTACTTTGTGCCACACAATCACTGAAGGACTTCTGTTTGCAAAAGTAACTCCTACCTTCATAAAAAAACATGCTAAAAACAGCTTCTTTTTTGCACATTAACAGCTGAGCTCACCTGAGCTTGTAGGTTTTATGTTTTAGATTTTGTCTTTTGAGATTGCACAGATGTAAAGCCTCAGGTATTATTTACAGCACTGGAGAATTCATGGGGAAAAAAATCAGTAATCCACATATATATTCACAAATATGAAAGAACATAGAAATGGACCAGATGGACACAGGAGAAGAAACTGAATGTAATAAGTACATCAGAATGTCAACGCCTCTCCCAGACATTCCATCATTACAGAAACATGAACAGAAGAATAGAGAAAGTGCCCTCACTGCAGCTGGAGAAAAGGCAGAAAATTGGTTATCATTCAGAAATATAAACATTTTTCATCAAACACAATGTAAGTAATGTATGCCATAATTCTCAGGCATGCAGGTTATCTATCTCTTGCCCAGAGGAAAGAGGAATTTTAATCAATGCAACAGTATGATGACCTGTAAGTTAGATCTGTAAGATCTGTCAGATCTGTAAGATCTGACCACCAACAATTCGATAAACACAGAAAAGAAGTGGGTTGCAGAGCCAAGAGAACCTCTGCATTTGACAAAAATACATGCAAGACATGGACACTGCCCTTTAAAAAAAAAAAACTTGGGTATTTTTTCGAACACACCACATCTCCAATAATTTCTTAGAAATGGACCTTCTGAGTATTTTGTACCTAGAAACACTGGCAGCTATAAATCTGGCTAGATGCGTTCATGTCTACCTTATGGATAGGTTCTGTATTGTTGCAAAAGAGGATATAAAGCATAGCTCAAGCATCTATGAAATAAATTTTAATAATAAGGGGTTATATCTGAAAATTTTGGAAATCGGGATAGCTTTGGCATTTCTGAACCATGGTAAGTTACCATCAGAATGTCTAACGGAGTTCTACTGATTCAGATCTTAAGAGTTTTAGAGGTTTTGAAATACTTTGGTTGTTAAAAAAATTACTCTACTTTATTAAAAAGAAAAATCATAAAGTCAGTAAATGAATACTAGTTGATGCCAGCATTATGTTATTTAACAAACAGCTTTGCACCAGACTAAGCAGCCAGCCTTTAAGAAGGCAAAATCTAAACAGATAAAATCATAAATGAAAAGAAATTAGCAATATGATGTTGAATCTAGTGACCTGATCAGGTGAATCCCCATTAAGAAAAATTTTACCACCATATTTAAGATGGTGGTTACTATGCACAGAATTGAATGTTCAGGCATTTACTGGAAGACTATTCTTTTCAATACTGGCTACATTTTTGTTATTAATTCAACAATCCAACCACAGAAAAAGTAAATAATTTAAAGTACTCTTTTGAAAAAAAAGCATCAGAGAACAGAGATGTCCTAATTATTGCAGATTTCTGCCTCAGCCATAGATGTGACTGCAGAATTGAATATCGCCCAGAGTAAGGAAAAATAAAGAGTGAAAATGAAAGACATGCAGGAAAGCTGGGCTTGGCTTCATGCCCACCGTCATCACAATCAAACTCCATTTCCAAGATCCACCACAACACTTTCCTCTTAAGCGTCCTCTGGGTCACTATGACCTTTGTTAAATGCTACAACAAACGATAAAAATGAAAACTGGGAGTACATTTGTTGCACAGTTTAAATTGAAAAGAACCAGGGGATCTGAACCAGCAGATTGCAGCTAAATGTAATATATTGCTCAGCTACATTGCTCTTTGTTCCAGATGCATGATTTGTTACTCGTTATTACAGAATGCAAGCTGTATTTTGTAGAGACTAAAACCAACACATTACAGAATGCAGAAGCACCATCTATCAATTTTCTAAAAGGAAATGTCACCTGCCTGCTAACTTGTCCTCATTTGACTGAGCCTTTGGGTAGCACAATGGTTTAATTCAACAGTGCTTCACATTTGAAGGGTGTGGTTCAGCTCTGGCTTCACAGAAATAAGTTTAACAATCTAAATTTAGCGTGTAATGAAAGTTGATCCATTAAAAGACGGGGGAAGGGGGAGAAAGAAAATCCCTCTTCAGATATCTGTGTACATCTGTATAATCCATAGATTGTGCTCTGCCCCTTCCCTGAGACTGACCTACAGCACTTTTGTTCTTTCAGTCTTGCAGTTCTCTCAGACAAAATGGGCAGCACACCCACTGCTTTGCACTAATGCCACCCTTCCCACTCTTTCAGAAACACTGACCCCTAAACCGTTAAAAAGGAGTGTGGAGTTTAGCCATGTAGCTATAGCCCTGAGGACTGGCCCTGACCACTGCAAAAGTAAACAGTCATTTAATGTTAGTCTGTTAAAATGTTCCAGTTATCTTCAAGTAAAAATGTAAAGCAAAGCTTTGGTTTTATGTGCTTTTTCCAAAAGACAAAGATAAAGGCTGCAGTAAAAAATAATGGGACTTCAAAAGGAAACACGGTCTGCCTTTCACAACATCACAACATAAGGAAAAGAAAGGCACATGACAGTGCAAAAACTGGTTTCAGTTGTGATTCTTGTGAACCAGTTTTAATTTTTATCTGGCCGCAGCTCCTGAAATTTTTTGATGATTTAACACAGTCATCACACAAGCAAAATTTCTGTGAGGTTTAGAGTTATTTTGTAGGAGAAAAATTATGTAAAAGAAGAAAGAGCTGCATAGGCAGATGACTCTACTCAGGTAGCTGGGTCACACGCAGAGCTGTCTGCTGAAATGAATGGGGCTATTTATGCAGCGAGGAACTGTTCAGAAACCTGCTTTGGCATATTGCTCTGCATGTCCTAGCAAACTTCAAACATACACATGCTGTCTCCAAAACACAGCAGGAACTACCCGCAACACCATCACAGTTCAGTTCCTGTCCGTCACAACTGCCCTCCCATTCTGTGCAGTGTTCACACCAGGACAGGAACTTCGATTTTGTGTCCCAGCATGTTGCCACTTTGCAGGGAGAAGTGTTGCACCCAAAAAACTCACAGGAACTCAGCAGGAGTCACTGCCTCTTGCAGAGTCAAGAGACTGGCCAACAGTGGGGCTCAAAGAGTAGGGGCTTGCAGAACCCTCTTGCAACAGCCTACCTGTCCCTTTCTACAGATGCAGAGGAGCAGACAGCTCCATGAGGAAATTTGGAACCAGATTTTGAATTTCAATTCTTCTTAAGGCTGTGCCATTTGCCAAATGCTTTGTTGTGAAAAGAAACACGTAGCTAATCACATATTAGGTCAAACATTCTGCAAGAAGACTATTGTAGAGCTACTTATTGGGGATCCCTGCTGACAGCCGCCAAAGAGGGCTGCCAGAGGAAACAATATGGGATTGCTTACATCCTACATGAGGCAGATGCCTGAACAGGAGCTAGAGTCAGTAACTCTGAAAGAATGTGGAAGTCTGTCTCAACAACCCGAGATCATCTGACTGGTGGCATCATGTAGTGGTATGAGGCAAGGTCACCCAACTCTCACTAAACAAAAGTCTCAGCAGGAACACACAGGCAGGAACCCCTACATTGAAGAACAAGACACCATGTTCCATCATGATCCCACAGGGGCAGAAGTTGCTGCATTATATAATGGTGAGTTTGGCTCCTTACCTCTCTGCATGGTAGGGATTCTCAGCTCCCAAGGAGTTCACAACTTGAAAGAACTGTGAGATGTTGCCTCTGGCCATGGGTGTGGCTTTAGTACTGCCATAATTTCCTGCCTCTTCTGTTTCTGTTGTCCATGTCAAGCGTTTTGAAGTGGCACTGTTACTTATTTCTAAGTGCAGTTGCCACTGATGCTGAACAGTGATCCATTGTTCCTATTGTTGCTTCCACAGTCAGTGGTTCATAAAAACAATGCTTAAGATGCAACTTCAGCACAGAGAGTCCCAAAACTGCTGACTGTCAGAAGCTGGGAAAGTATACAGGCAAGAAGAATCACTCTGTACTTGCCCGACTTACTACGCTTCTCCAGCCAGCATTTTCCGCTGGCTGCTATCAGGAACAAGGTGCTGGGATCTTTGGTACAAGCATGTATTGCTCCCCTTATGCTTGTCCTCTGACATCTCCCTGATCAGCACTGATAGATAAGGTTCACTTATTTCAACTGACAATAAATACTGATGATGTCCTTTCTACTGTTTTTTAAACACAGCTCTCGAAGTGTGACACTGTGATTTTCCATGTCAATGTACTTTCCAGATTGTACTACGCTGACTGAAGTAACCGTGCCATGGGAGTGAAGCAATCTTTGCTGAACAACAAAGAAGAGCCTGAAATAAATATTGGAACATAGTGATATACTCTTGTTTGAACATAACTACCTCAAAAAAAAAAAAAAGAGAAAAAAAAGAGAGAAAGAAAATCTCCATTCTCTCACCTGGTCCTCATGATTTACAATTTCAACGACAATAAAGGGAATGTTTGAAGAAGGAGAGAATTAGGGAAGATGAGGAGATTTAAATTTCGTCAACATTTTCCAGATTTGATAAAATGTTAATTGAATGTTTATCTAAGCAAATTTTTTTCCATTTTGAAATCCTAATTTAAACAGTGGTTCTGTTTTTCCCCAAAGGAAAATGAGAGAAATGTTTCAAAAACCATAGGAAAGTAGCATTATTTTCTACCAACAGGATACCCCATTTCATTAAGAAATTCTGAATCAAAGGGGTTTTTTTTAAAAAAGAAAAAATTTCAGAAATTGTATATTTAAAAAACAAGTAAACAAGCCTTTTTTCAACACCCTTTACTCATAAAAGGTAAGAATATGATATACTGTATGTAGAATAGAATAACTAATGATCAGAACTGCACAGCAACTGAATTTTAAACATATGGCAGAAGAGTATGTAGATTCCAATGTGAAATACAGCTTACTAAAATGGCCTGTTAAGTTTGAAATGAGAGATTTAAGATGAGAGAAATCAATGCCCACAGGGCACAAGCGTGCACACCAGACAACGTGAGGGCTATGGGGAAAAGCCTGCATAGTTTCCAAAGGGAACTATTCTTTAAGCTATTTAATAAAACAATTGATCAACAGATGCTAGTGTTTCTCCGAAAGGAAACCAAGTTCAATAAAATTCAAAATATTCGTGGATTTATATGTTTTGGACATACAGAGGTATGAGTTTCCCAAAGAATGGGTAATTTACTCAGAAGAAACAGTCAGGGAATATGCTGTATGATTTGTTATCACAATAAATTATATACAGTATCTTCAAGTGCTTTCTCACAGTACTTTCAACAATATAAAACTGTAAACTGCAAATGCCATGCCAAATTGGCTGAAAAAGAAAGGTACCTATATTATTCATAAACCAGAAAAGAACGTTCATTAAAAAAAACTATGTGAAATTAATCATAAACTAAATCTTATAACTTCCATGAAGAAGGAATTCATAAATAGCCTACATCTATTTAAGACTTTTTTTAAACAATAGCTTTGTAAAAAAGATACTCACAAACAGATATTCCATTCAAGATGATATTACTGAATTTCTCTCTACATCTCTAAACACTTGGATTGGTTTGTTTCTGGCCAACAACTCAAATCATACGTCATACCACATTTTTGGATAAACAATGATCAAAACAGACTAGAGGAGCAATCATGAAAGGGCTAAACAACAGAGAGAAACGGTAGTGATGAAATGTTGATTTGCCCCTATGTGGCAGATTAAGGAACCTGTACAGAGCGGATGTCACATTTTTTTTAGAAATGCGTGTACCCAAATTTGCTTTTGGCAAACATTGCTTAACTGCTGCTGTTTTTCATGAAGTCAATGAAGGCTGAGTTAGATAATGAGCTGGCATGCACTTTTGAAATGTTTACTGTGTTCCTTAAAGTAAGGGGAACATGCTGGTTCTTAAACTAATTTGTTTTTTGTTGTTGGCTTCCCCCATCTCTCCCCTACTACTCTGTTCTCCCTGTCTTTGGAATAAACAGAAAACGACAGAATCTTTTGATACTTTTTTTTTTTTTTTTACACAAATTATACAACTGAAGAATCGGTAGTTTCCAAATGGCAAACAACTGAGCCATGTCAAGAGCCATGTTAATCTCATGTGTTCACTCCATTGTTAACAATGAAGGAGGGGGATGGGGAGAACAAAATAAAATCTGTCTATTCTGGCCTAAATGCAGGACATGAACAAGGAGAGATTCCAGAAACAATGTAGTCTTTTTCTTCTGTTGGGGGGAGGTGAAGGGGAAGATGATGGTAGCAGCACTTTTGTGGAAGGAGAAGCTGCACCCGTCTTGCCAGTCAATACGGCATTCAGAAAGCTTCCACGGTGGGAAGAATTTCCCACCCATTGTTAACTAGGAACTTGATTTGAAAATGCAGTTTTTAATTAAAATTGGCACTTCCAAGCTTCACACTGGCATCCACCATCTTGCTAAACACTAAGCTCATTTGTGGTTCCAGCAGTTTGCAAACGCACTCTCAGAGGTGACAAACCAATTCCCATCCTGCCATCCTTACTCAGTCCTTAGCCCCCATTCCATCATGAGCAAATGGGAAATTTACTCTAGTAATACAAAGCAAGGACTGTAGGAAGTGGCCTCATTTGGCTAGAATCCACAGATCCCAGTCTTTATTTCTTTTAAAGGCATTCAGAATTCTTCAGAAATGTTCAGAGGAAAACAGGGTCAGTAATTTTCAAGGGTTCTACATGCTTCACTTCACTCAGATATCCACAACCATCATTATGGCAAGAGATCCCACTGTTTAGCTTAGATTTCATTCCCTTCCAACATATATTGCAAGGAAATTGTACTCAAAGATAGAAATTCTAAAATATTACCAAGAACAACAAAAATTTCTGGATAGATATAGTGCAGAATTTGTCTGTTCCGCGTGAAAGGACAAAATGCCCTGTTTGTTTTTTGATTTAATGAATATATTAGCATTCGCAACACTTTCTGACTTAAGGGGTCTCAGATGAAAAGCCTATTTACAGCTCTGCTAAAGAAAAAAACAAAATATCTTCACTGAGTAAGAGATCATATCTCATTATTTAGGACCTTTTTCTAAATTGTCCTTTGGGAAAAAAAAAGAGAGAGAGAAAAATACCAATTTTTTTTCTAGCTTTGCATATTCTAGGATCTTGAAGGACAAACTGGAGGGATGGTTATTCTGTTATTTTTTTAATTTTATGTGGATTGATGTCTTTACAATGTCTAACATTGTTAGGTTGACCACAAAGGATTTCACTTCATCTTACAGTAGAAGCAAAATATTATGCAAATTGAATAAAGGACTTCACAAGACTATCCAGTTCATGTGAATGCTAGCTACCAAAGCAAGCTGTTGTTGGCTTTTGAAAAATCTGTCAACAATTAAGCTCATCAAAAGGAAATTCCTAAGCCGATTTAGCAGAAATGTCTCACAAAGCCTGAACACTGTAAGGTACATTCATGTATTCAGCTCAGTTAAAGTTCTATTCATGAATTAAAGTAATTACTAAAGATTCATATATTCATACTAAAAGCTTGCTGAATGTACAAATCCAAATACAGAAAGAACCTCAAGATTTCTAAATTACTGCAATTTGGAGTCATCTGCAGATCCAACAGGAATAAAACAGTGTTCCAAGACTTATCACACTGTTCTGAGAAATACCGTCTTTCAAAGACTAGTACAAAAAATTGAAAGACATCTAACACCTCCACTCAGTCTCTGTTTACAAACTCACAACTTATGTACTTCGGGCGGGGAGGGGGAAACCAAACCCAAACCAGATCTTTGTTACTGCATATAGAAGATTCTAGAGTCTTTATTTAAGCCAGAGGACAAGGTCTTAAGAGGGTTATACAGAGCATGAGTGTTCCTCAATCCTGATGCCAAAGCAGATAGATCAACAAAAGAACATGTCTGCATGGCAGACTGTCTGTCCATCTCCCAAAATCATGTTATAGGGCACACAGAGCCCTGTGAAAAGAAGTGATTTGTCCAAACCATGCTTAGCAATCTAGAGAAGTCTCTCCAGGAAATTACAGGCTTCATTATGGAAATTCTCCCTTCACCACCTGTTAATTTGATTAGCAGACCAGTTTATTTAGAATTTTGCACATATACACCACTTGACCAGAGTTGACTCATCACACATGACCTGTGTTGAAGAATTTATTCTGGCTTCTTCCAGTAATGAATTTGTGTTGATTTGGTAAGATCCTGTTCATGACCTTAAAGCTAGTTCATAGGGTCAGACCCTTCATTTTTCTTTGTTCAGCTATTACTTTTTGCCATTGCTCGTTCATTATTCAACCCTCAGACTTACAGGAATAGGTCTTGGCTGATACTTACTTGCAAAATCCTTTGCCTTCTGATCTCAGGAATTTTGAAACTCTGTACTTCAGTGTCTGGTTAAGTGTAGATTAGGTTTCTGTCCTTAATCTAGTGTTAAGCAAATGTTTTAGCTTTGGTCTGAGACACCTTATAAGAACAGCACCAAACTCATTTACATTGTACTGAAAGAAACCTATTGGGGAGCAACTGCTACACTCTCTTTCCACATTTCTAGATGACACTCAGTGGCTACTGTTTGTTTCCTTTTACATATGAGCATGGTGCAGAAATTGCCAGAAAAATTCAATGTTGAAATCAATTTAAGGTTGCGAGACTGTACTCAAAGTTTTAAAACACAATAGTGACTGTAACTTACTCCCCAGATAAACAGTCCTATACTTAACTCATGGTTATTTTGGGCTGAGTTTAAAAAGAAATCCAAATATTAAGGTAAAAGTCATGTAGGAATGAAACAACCAACCTGTAGAGCTACTACGTTAGCTGTACAGCTATGATTAATCATAATACTGTTCGGAGTTCCAAATCAGACTCAGTGATTTTTATAGACATCTGTTTTCTTTCACATTTACCACATACATAGATGTAGTGTCACTATTATAGAGATTTGACTCATCCAAAAACATCACAAGCCAGCCACTAAATGAGTGAGGAATATGTAGTCTATTAGTAGTAATGGATAATATAAGATCCATATGGCCTTGGGGAAAATTACTGAATTTGCCAGGCCACCAAGCTCCTTGTATACTGCCTTGGTGGAAATGAGATGGTGCCTGGTAAGCAAGCCGTCTGATCAGTGGGCAGTCACAGAGCTTGTAGAGGCTGGTGGACATAACTCTCTTCTACTCAGCCTAAGTGAGGGAGCAAGAAAATACTCCTTTTGTTTAGCAATAAATATAACAATAGAAGCTACAGGCTAAATCACGAATCAGCATGACAAGGCTGGAGGAGGAACTGGGCCGTGCAGCCTGAGGGATCTTCCCCAGAGTCAAATGCAGAAATGGGAGTTGGGATTTGCTTGTTATAGAAACTACTTCTTCTCAGAAGCAAAAAACACAGAGGAGGACAAGAAGACAGTCTAGAGATGGGTCCACAGAGGCTAGTGAAGACAGCAGTATGGCCCTCAGAAAAAAAAAAAAAAAAAAAAAAAATTTTTTGGGGAAAAGAAACTTATGACCAATCTAATTTGTAAATAACCCTGCCCCCCTGGGAAAAAAAAAAAAAAAAAAAAACAGAAAGCTTTTTGGGCAAAGTGCTGGCCAGTGGTGGACTTGGAGCTAAATGACAAAACACTTGAGAGTGTTCAGAGAAATTAAAATTAATGGACTATTATTTTAATTAAACAGGACTGTATCAAGGATATATCTGACAGCTATCACAACCTCCTCCCTGGAATAGTAACCTGTAAGGCCCATGCATTGGGTAGCTACTAGGGCTAAGGGGCTATAAATGGAAAGGTAGGACCTCAGAGGTCTTTCTTGCAAAGCTGATAGTGTCAGTGGAGCAGACGTGTCCTTGCCACATTTTCCTCTAAATGACTTCAGCATGTTAGGTAAGGCCCTTTCCAAGGAGCAGAGTTACACAACTGTACCTGCTGTGGCTGAAAACACAGAATGGAGAGGACATTTCAAACCCATGCAGGAGAGGGGAGAGCACACTCACCACCAGCCAGCACTGAAGGCTTCAGCCATTTCAATGACGGGTTGATGACACAGCTGTACAAGTGTCTAAAATATGAGATTCAGATACCAATCCGTACTCCGGATTTTCCCATGAAAGAACAAGCCCATGCCAAGGCTGAGGGAGCAGGGTCCACTCTGATCTCTCAACCAGACTACCACTGATCCCAGCTGCTAATGGGGACACTATGGCTACCTTGCTAGACACAGCAAGGCCATGCTGTGTCAGAGCAAATATTACAGCCAGGGGTGCTGCTCTAGCCTCCACACCATCAGTGGAGCTCATGAAAAAAGGCCTGAGCTGCAAGAATGGGCCACCAAAGACACAGGGAATTCATACCTTGACTGCTTATGCCATCCTGCTCTTCCCAGGATACCACTCCATATCATACTTCTTGACTGAAAAAGTTCTCACAACAATGGAAGAAGGACTTGGCACCAAGCATATGCTTCAATCGTGACTGCTCATCTGGGTTCAAACCTGAATTTAAAGTGAGAACTCCACCCCTGAAGCAGTCTCCTCTCCAGAGACAGAACATGGTTATTACCAGCTCTGAGGCAACCTGCTGCAGCATGGGGTGCATGTGTACATCCCACACTGGGGCATCATATCCCCCATGTTTCTCCATGGGTCTAGTGGTTATTTTGCAGTTTGTGCTTGATGCAGTTGAAAGACTTTCACTGACTTCACTAGGTTTAGATCAGACATCTAATGGAAAGTCATAATGGAGAATTATTAACTAAAGGCTGCAGGATTTAACAGGTAATTTTATGAGGGAATGCACAGCTGTTACCTGCTGCATAACAAAATGCACACCTGAGGTGCTTGAAAGTAACAAACCAACTTCTAGATCCAAACCCCTATTTTATCTCTGAATTTAGGTATCTTAACCAAAGTGACAGAAAGCAAGCTTGAATTTCTTTTCTTTAGCTTTTCCTACTGACTCTTCTCTGAATTTCTCTGCTAGGAATCCCATGTTATGGTATCACTCTCTGCACCCAGTCAGAGTAGATAGCGGCATATCTAATGTTGTTACCTTCTTGATGCTTTAGTAACATAAGTTCCTTTCCAAATAAGTTAGGTTAATGTACTCACATTAGTACAATAGTATTCAGTTTTTACAAAACACCCGACAATTAAGCTGTGTGCGATGGTTTGCAGGCTACTGACATAGCAGAGAGACCAGATTTGCAAAAAACTGTCTCCTGCAAATTTTCTAAGAAATATCTCCTATTAGGCGTATTTAAAAAGAACATCTTCTAAAAGCTTAACGCTTAGGATGGAAAGGCAAAACAGATTGGAGTAACTAAAGGACACAGAGAAGGCAGATGATTTGTGCTAAGCCAGTCAGGAAATCGCAAGCCTAGAAAGAGCATGGCTGTGTTCTGCCAATGCTACTGAACAATACCCCACTACACGGCTTTTAAAATGGTTTTTAACATTTAGCCCTTTTTAAACATGTAATTGTGCTGTGGATACTAATTTCCTCAGACCCAAGTATAATTATTCTTCTAAATATTTTCTCTGTCTCTATTGTAAGCTCTTCTTAAGACAGCTACAAAATATTGCTAATATTTTTGAGTTAACAGTGTGTTTAGAAGGTCATGTCAGGTTATTGCTGGGAGGATTAAAAGATTTTCTTTCCTCCAGAGCCCTTTGTTATAAGAAACCAAGGAAATTTAAAACAGGATTTATTCCTTCGAACCAGGACAAACCAACAGAGTACCGTGGCAAGAACATGAAGCAAGAGTACTTCGGGCCGGGAAATTTACAAAGCAAGCTTTCTTCAAACTCAAAAGTTAAGCCAAAATTTTAAAACTCTTGGTGGTTCTACATTAAGAACAGCAAAAGACAACTGGTTTTGCAGTCATTCACACTTACAGGACCTCTTTCAAAAGATCATGCCACAGTATCTGGTAAGCTATTGACTGTTGCTAACAGAGGTAGATGTTTCTGACACATAAAAGCTTCACTGGGCTTGTCAAGCCAAGCCCTGCTGGCTACTCCCACTGCCACAGGCAGTAAGAAAGCACAGGGATGAGCATCAGCAATGGCTGCAAGGTGGCTCAGTGCAGAAACAGGAAAGACAGGTGTGAAGGAAGAAGAGAGAAAGGAAAAACATGGAAAGTTTGGTCTCAGATGTCAAAACAAATCTACTGCCAGATATAATTAATTTTCCCAACAGATGTTACTTAGAAGCAAACAAGACACTCAAGCCTTAGGATCATGCATGTAGGAAGTTTTGAGTCAAGTCTTCATCTTTATACAACTGCTGTCACTATATTTGTCAACTGTTAATACAGAGTAATGAAGATATCAGGGTGCATGGTGGGTTAATTGAAGTGGACGTGCCCTCTGACTTAGTTTAAAACTGGAATGCATCAGCCTTATGAAGTGATTGTGGATGTCCCAAAATTCATTGCTCAGAATGTAATTTATTTGGAATACATCAAAACCCAGTAAATCCTACCCAAACCAAGGCATTAGGTATCATCGTGTTTTCCGTCCTTAATCTTTCAGACTGCTCTCTCATATACACACAGCTTAGACCTTCCTTTCTACATGAACCTTATCCTGAAAAAATTCTTAAATTTTTTTTTTATCTCTGTCATTAAAGTGACCTTAGCATGGCATTCGCTGCTGAACATTGTATCAAATTGGCTTTTTGAGCAACTGAAAGCAAGAGCATTGTTCACATGCTTACATCCTGCTGGAACTGGGCCTGTAAATACCCTGACTGTTTCCAAATGAGTATGTCATGTCATAACGGATATCCTGAAAAAGAACTGATGCAACAGCACCAACAGAAATATTTATATATTTTTAAAAGATTTCATCAACAGGTGGCTTTCATCTACTACACAATATGTCTAGCTTAGCTACTGCGATATTGTGAACAGATGTTTTTAAGCATCATCTATAGCATTACTCTAGAATTTACTCATCATAAATCAGCATACTGCAATGTCCTTTCTGGTGGGCAGTTAACATATCCTGCTTCCACCAGTTCATCTATGTAATAGTTCACGTGAGGATGAACGAGCTCACTTCTATTTGAGGTGACAACTTGATGCAGCATTTCAAGGCTTAGCCTAACATGCCCTTACTTGAGGTCAGGCAGCAACCAGTTCCAGAAAACATGTTCGTTAGATGTGACTGAAAACAGTTTAGCACTTGCATTAAAGTAAAAATTAAACATGAACAGTGTGCCTTCATGTTGTTCAAATGAATGACACATTCCTTGCCCAGAGGAGTTTTCAGCCCAGTTCTGTGACAGACAAAACACAATAATTGATGCAAGAAGAAATTAATGAAAAGAGTGCCAAGAGCTTAAAGCAGGCTATCATTCTAACTGAACCACATTTGATGGTGTTACTCATACAATATATCTCGACAAAGAAGGTGGAACTCAGTCTAATCAATCCAGTAGGCCTCCACTAAAACAGCTGGCACAAAATATCAGATGAGCCTGTCACCATCTTCCTCTTGACAGCTGTTACATAAGCATGGGGACTGTAAACAAGAAAAATAAATAGAAAATAACTAGATAAAAATTTCAAGGTAAAATTATTTGTGTTCATCTAGCTTTGTAATTCTAACCTGGAAAGAAAAAGGAAACTTGAGTTTCCCCCCCCGCTATGCAACCTCTCTAATTTAAAATAGCTTTTCACAGTTTATATCAGCTAGATGTTTCTGAGAAGTGTAGAGCAATTGATATTGTTGACATCTCAAGTTTCTCTTCTCTCAGTAAATCATAATGCTGAGCTGAGAACCCTAACACAAGTGACTCTAGATACACACCACAAAAAAAAAAAAAACACAAAAAAAAACACCCCCCAAAAAAAAAACCACTGGGGAGTAGGTGAGCACTTAGGGAAATCTAACTTTTATTTGGGTGTCTAAGAGGAATGGTCTTCTTTTCTATATGAGCTGGAGGTAGCTGCAAAGACAGGGCAGGAAAGGACATGCTAGGATGCCCAATTAGGAGACCAGTGTACTTGCGTATAGTGCAGTAATTAAAATGTGGCGGAGCAAGAGGGACCTGGGGGGCAGAGTCCACGTTCTTGTTCAGCGGCCGTGTCCTAACGCCTCGTTGTATGTGTCCATATGGGAGGTGGCAGAGGGAGGCTCAGCAGATGCAAACACCCTACACTCAAAAAAACCCTACACTCAAAAAAACCCTACACTCCTCTCCTGCAGAGCAGCGAGGCTGCCCTCCTCCACCTCCTCTGAGACACAGCAGGAAGACAAACCTGTGTTGCTGCAAGTAATCCCAGCCCTCAGAAACATTATGCCTTTCTCAAAGGCGCAAGCTGCGATGGCCTGGATATGCAAAGGAATTGTGCCTGGACGGAATTGCCTAAACCCAGATTTTGACCCCCTGAATCTCCAGATGAGCTTCTGCCCAGCTCAGTTCCAGTTCCTACAGGAGAGATTCGCCTCATCTCCCTTGGGGGATCTGATAGATAATGTCTGCAGCCAAGGTAGCCTCCTTGGCTTCTGACAGGCAATGGAGAGAAACGGGCCATTTCAGGGCACGCTTGGTTTGGCCTGTTTGAGACATCTGTTTACACAGATGCTCTATAACATAAAAGAGAGTCCATTTCTCCAGTTAGAGTTATAGAGCCTCAAAAACTAGTTCAGAAGCAGATCCATATTTAGCTAACTGAATGCCAGCCCCTAATGGCTTCATTTCCAACCGACATTCCTGGGGTGCCCTCTTCCAGGTATACTCAGAACAGGCTTCCCCAGTCTAACAGTATTTCCCAATTTAGCTTCTGTCAAATGAGGCTCCTCATTATAGGCATTTAATTCAGAAGTCTGTACTAGAAGGGCTACATTCAGCACTATAAAATATAATTCTTCTGCATCTGAGCTAGATTCAAAAGGGCACCTGGCCGCAGAAGGTCTTCCTTGCACCTGGCCTGTGCCGTGCAAGCGGAGACTGTTTTGAATGGACAAGAAGAGAATGGATAAGCTCAGTCTCAGACAGCTGATGCGGCTCCTGTGCCCAAGTGTCCGCCTCATCCCCCTGCACTGATATTTGAGCCGTTCATAAACCA
>NW_010427235.1:11405-13890 GCF_000710305.1 Buceros rhinoceros silvestris | reverse complement strand
TGGATTTATTTACATTTTAAGGGTGGAGTAAACAGCTAGAGGTGATAACCACATTAGCTGTCTCAAGCTGGCAGCAACACATAAATCAATCAGAGGCCTTGGACACTCTGAAATGGGATATGCAGACAAGCAGCAAACTAAGCAGGAGGCTGCTTAAGCTAGCCAGTGGGAAACATAAAGACAAGCGCAGTATAAGATCACACACACATGCACACATGCAAGCACACAGACACACTTACAATCTGTCTTGGAGACTGTAACCCAAATATCAGGACAGTCCTCAATCTCAGCTTCAGTTTCTTGTTCTTCCTCTGCTGACAGATTTTAACATACATCTTACAGCAGAATCCACTGCAGCGGGTTCCCACTGTCCTGCCCACTCCCCATACACACACATGCCTTTTTATTTTCTTTCTTTTTAAAAATCTATTTCACTTTCTAGGTGCCTATTAGTCTCAACGGATAGAGTCTTACATGTCCTTTATTGTACATGTCTTAAAATAGATTTTCTAGAAATAATTCTTTTTCTTGCCCTCTGAATACCACATAGGTAAATTGCAGCAGGAACATCAGTAGAAGAACACCAGGTAGAAAAATCCCAACCCTGGGTAGTGTTACAGCATTCTCCTGGGTAAAAGATTTTTTCCATCTACCAAAACAGTCAAAAGATCCGTATTGAAATCTCCTGGTTGAAAGGTAAGAAGCTTAATGAATGCTTGATCCAACACCACAAAACAGGCCTTTTTCTCATGAAATTGCACATATTCTCTAACACACTTTATCCTGTAACCACCAGTGAAACATGAAAGAAAAGGGATAAGAACACCTTTCTCTCAGTTTTAAGCTGTGGTCTACAGAACCCAGGATTGATGTGGTCAGGACTCAGGCAGGTGGTACAAACTCAGAAACAGACTGATGGGTCCTGAGGGAATTTCACCAGCAGAAACTAGCCCAGAATGAATTGGCATAGGGGGAGAGAAAGCAGGTGGGAAGGCAGAGAAATGCCAGTGACACCTAGAGACATCCTTAAGGACTAAAGAGGCATTTAAACATAATTCCTCCCACTGAGCTAGTCCACTGTCTCTGGTGATTCCATTACCTGCATAAGGAATTGTGCTATGCTTCCAGAAAGCTGCATGTCTAGGGGAACAGGTAGAGAACTTCAGCCACCACCTTCTCCACACTGAGTACTTTATTTCTTGGGATGAATGCATCAGCTGCAATGTCAGGAAAGAAAAAGTATAATGTCTGTTCATACATTCTTTTCATACAGCTTGAAGAGCATTTTCCCTATAATACACAGCTCTGGCAGATAATTCAACTTCCCTCTAGAACCACATGCACTGTGTACACGGGTTGAGTCCAACATTAACCTACAGAGCCATTCTAAGTAAAAACACATTAAAGACAATGGTACTTAAAAATAGAGTTGTAATCATGTACTGTACTCAGTGTGCTTAAATAGTGCACGTAATAGAGTTCAGCGTAATAACCACTCACTACTCAGGTTTCTAACACAAAGGAAGATGCAGAATGGAATTACATTTCGCCCTGGAACTAATTCTGGAGTACAGCCAGTCCAATGCAATCCATAAAAATTCCTGTGTCAAAATGATGTGTCCCATTGTCTTGATGCCTTGATCAAGGTTTCTGAGTTTCTAATTTCTCTGACATCCGCTAAATGAACAAACTTACACCGAACACATGTTAAACTGCCCTGCCACTGGCGTTCTGCTCAGGAATCTACTCCTTTGCCATTTTTTTCATCAGCATGTGCAGTAGTGAATGCTGTCCCTATATATTTAGTTCACTTCTGAGCCACTTGAAAAGGTAGTGAAAATGCAGACATTATTCCAAAAATTTCCTTTACACCGCAACCACCTTACCAAGTTACATTCTTTACTTATAAGCCACTGATGAACTAAATACAACAAAGTAACAGTAATACTTAGCCCTCTTGTAAATAATGCCAAATTATAGAGTTCTCAATAGTCATATAGGTCTTCAGAGATTAAATTAGCATCCATTTGTTATATATTTAAGCTCCCACGTTTTCGTTCAGGCTTCCCATTTGAACTGAAATTAAATAATCGATTTTCGTCATTATTCAAGAATCTTTTTTTTAACTTCTTTTTCCATTTCCTTCAGTTACTTGCCTGGGATAATCACAATGACAGTTTGCCAGGGCTTATGGAATAAAGATAGAATGCACAAGTGTCATGCATTTTCATAAAGTCTCTCCTAATCTTCTGAAAAGCCACTGAAAGAATGAGAAAAACTAATCCACATTATAGCATAGTAAACCTTCTTAAGATTATTAAGTAACCTCTGTGCTCCTGGGCTACAGGTTCCTCCTTCCTTCGTCTGTAAGCTCCAGCTAGCAGAGGGTAGGTGCTCTAGAAAACCACAAAGTGCACCTGACAAGGGAGGAGTCTTCCCAGGGGATATGCACAACAACATACCTGCTTTCCCCTGGCTGGTGCAC
>NW_010427235.1:0-11300 GCF_000710305.1 Buceros rhinoceros silvestris | reverse complement strand
AACATGCCGGCTCCCCCCGGCCGGGCCCCCCAGCCAGTGGAGGATTTGATCCAGCAAAATAGGAATGTGTGGTTAGAGACTGAATACATACAAGTGGTAAGATTTTTGAAGAAAAATTCCTATTAAAAACCATAGAAATTTGGGTGTACAAATCCCTTATTCTCTGTCCAGCCAAAGCAATTCCTCTCCCCATAGCCTCTAGCTGCTACCCATTGGTTAGCACTGATGGTACAATTTTTCAGAAGGATTTGTTGCACAAAGAGGGAGACTTATTAAAAACAGAAAAGAATGTGTTGTGCATCAGTAGCCAGAATCATAGTTTAAAAATCTGTGGGCTGGATTATCCTGAATGCTCAAAAGATACAAAACAGTTATAAACCCATATGAACCACTAAGCTCAATTATATGGCTGTTTTTCATCTCCAGTGATTCAAAGGAGGTGTTTACTACTGCAACTGGCACAGCACGCTTCGAGAAGAGACCAAAAAAAAAAATTATGTCTTCGTTAGTATTTTTTTCCTTTTTAAACAATTTTCTGCATTATTTATTGGCTCAGAGGCTATGATTTGCTTTAAGATAACTTAGTACCAAACCAAATTATTATTCTTTTTTGCTATAAATAGCCACCAAGCTATAAGGCCAATACTCGTTAGATCCCTCTTCTGCCTTCCCATTTCACTCTATAGCTGCATTGACTAACATACAAGGATGATAGTTACCTTTTTGGGGGCTAACAAGGTGCAATCCTTGTCTCTGTCCAAGGTGAATTTCACCCCCAGGAGTACCAGCAGCTTAGTGCATATTTGTGACCAGATCCTGAACTACTGTACAACCAGATCTTCTACTACTTTCTACCTAAGTAATGTAACTTCAGTTAGATATTTCTGCATTTGCCAGGAATGAAGATGGGGAAATGACGCAGTCCTCCGCTCTCCTTCAGAGCAGAGAACAAGGCAGCTGGCTGATGAGTATGCTTATCGCTCTTAACTAATTTGGGAAGCATAGAGGGACCATTTCAGTGCCGGGAATAGTGTTACTGAATAAACCAGCCTCTAGGTAAATTGCTGTGTTTTCCTTTTTTTTCTTTTTTTTTTTTTTTGGTCTGCTTCATTGATAACTATCACAGCAATATTTTTTTTCGGTTACAATTCTTTCTGAGATGAACAGAGACATTCATTGTCAACACAGCATCCTAGGGGGTTAGCTGCCTGCCTGCCAGAAGCCAAAATCCATGGTATTACAGACATACTGCCAAGATTCGGCTAGTGATCCAGCCATTGCCCAATGCTGTTCACGAGCACTAATAAATTTGTCAGGTGTGACTCAGACCAGCCTGACCAGAAATGACTACTGGCTCTAGGGAAGGACTGGGGGAACCAAAGACACAGGTAGTATTCTGGCCAACCTTCCTAATGGAGGTGAAAAATAAATCATGTCAGGCCATTCTATTTTGTTTCATGTTTATGGCTCACAGGTTAAGGGAGAAACAGAAGATAGGATCTCTGTTTTCTGACAGAAGCTAGGATCTTGAGTTTAGTAAGATTGTGACACATGCTGCACAACATACTCCCAATGCTTTCATAAGTAAACCAGAAGATAGTTCTGCAAAACACATTACTACATGATTCTTAGAAGAAAACTGTATCCTTATTGCTTTGTTTTGAAAAGATTGACTAAAGCCCATTGACCAAAGCTAGAAGCAGAGTGATGGAATATTAAGGTACTCTTCAAATTTGCAGGTCATTTGGTGTGAAGAGTAGAAAAACCTTCACAGAACAGGTTCAAAGAGTTGTCAATTAATAATTGGCTGTGAAATCAGTGGGATGAAATAAAAGGACAAGTGCTGCACCTCAGCAGGCAAATCAAATGCACAATTACAAAGCAGAGGAAAGCAAGTTAGCTACAGAACTGCAGAAAGATCTTAGATACAACAATGTGCAAACTGAGTTAACAGTGTGATTCTCTTGCAAATATCACATTTTATGAGAGGTAATTAGTCCACATCTTTTGGCACTAGTGATGCCTCAAATCAAAAATACAGTCCAGTTTTGAACAATATGTTTCAAGATTTATGCAGGCAATCTGAAGAGTCCAAAGAAGAGCAATTAAAAAAATCAAAAACAACAACAACAAAAAACCCCCCACCAGGTTGGAATATACAATCTAGGAAGAAAAGCTGAAAGAGTTGAAAGATTTGGGTTTGTTTAGTCTAGAAAAGAGACTGAAGGAAGACATAAGTCTTCAAATATGCAAAATGTTGTTATAAATATGACAGTGATCAACTGTTCTTCATGCCCAGCAAGGTTAGAAGAATAGTTCTGCTTACCATGTTGCAAAAGATTTGTTAGCTATTATGACAAAATCAGCCATACGCTGGAACACAGCTCACCAAGGCTGGTCATGGAATCCTCATCACAGGAGTCCATTATGGAAAGGTTAGACAAATCACTGTCAAAAATAGTCCTTAGCTCAGCTGCAAAACAGAGAGTCGGACTGGTTGTCTGAGCTCCCTCCCATTCCTACACTTCTATGATTTACTAGGGACTATGCATTTCTTGCACAAGCCACTCTTTTTAGGGGTATAACAAGTCACACTGTCTAATATATTGCATGCACAAACCTCTATCTTGATGCCAAGTATTTCAGACTCTCTCTAAAACTTTACCACTGCAAAAACTGTTATGTTCCAGCAGGAAAATCCAGGAAGTAGTACTCAGCAATATTATCATACCGAGGGAGAAGCCAAGTCATTTCAAAAGACCTTCCAAATCTCATGTGTGACCACAGGACAAGGTCAGAAAAGGCCAATGACATTTCTCTGTCAGAAGGTAAGAAAACCCCAACACAGCTGGGATTGTCAGAGTCCAACAAAAGCCAACACACACAGTGGCTGAAGTATATATGGAAATTGATTCAACACACTGCAGGATCTCTCTGCACATCATGAGTATGAAAACTAACATCTAAAAAGCAGATACATTTCAGAAGCTTTCATCCTGAAGCTATCTGGAAATGCTTATAACTGATCAGCTCGTGAATATATTGAGCACATCAGACAATAAATAAGGACTCCCTGCATACTTAGAGCATCATTGCATTAGAAAAGTGAATGCTTATTGTCTGGATCAAACTATAATCGGTTCTTCCACGAGGGCATAGAAAGCGCTTGGGGATTGTGAGCCCCGCCAAAGACCCCATTACAGACACATTGTCAAAGACATTGCTTCAAACCATGTGTGACACATCTACTACAAAGAACTCAACTCCTATCTCAGACCTTATGTGTCATTGAGCAAAAACAAGAAAAAATATAGTAAAACTAATCCAAAAGAATTGGCAAGAATGAGAAGATATCTAAGAGGCAGCCATACTACTGGCTATGGCAGGAAATACCCTCGGAAGAAGTCATGGTGGTAACTCCACTCAACTGGTGAAGCATCAAGCCTATTAAAGACCTGCATAGACACAATAGCATACTGTTAAATTCTGGGTCAAAAATCAAGTGAAGCTAAAATCTTTAACACTTGAGAGACATTATCATCTCCACAAAAGATCCACTGGAATAGCTATAATGAAATGACAAGGCCTAATTCAGAAAAGGACTTAAGCTTCTGAAGTCTTACATACTTCAATGGTATCCAGGCAATTGATGAATGCTGTCTTGGTCAGGAAGATTCTCCTGAGTTATTTCCCCTCAGAAGCATTTCACAAAAGCATCTGAAGACAGCCTGGAAGAAAGTGAGCTACCTGCAAAGATAATTCATAAGAACAACACCCAAGGGGCAGGAAAAAACTCAGTTTTGTAGCTAAAATGTCTAAAGCAAGTTTCTGCAAAACATCTTTCTGGTTTAGGACATTTCTGCATACAGATTCTGTTTTTCAGAGATCCCATTCCTGCATTCCTTGCAAACCCAAAACACCCGCTGACATCATTAGGCAATGCATTGGCATCAGAAGTACAGGACTAAGCCAACAAGGTTGTGGGTAGCCAAAACTGTGCTGGAGACAGTTCGTCATGGTTCTGTCAAATTAACTTTTGAAATCACAGCTGGTTCACAAATTGAGAACCTCCTAGGGTCCTAGCAGACCCCACTCCCCATTACTGTTGGCAGGTCTTTGAGAAGCTGATCCGTCCATGACAGCACAGATGGCCAGGCTTCTTCCCTCCTCAAACCTCACAAGCTAGGACCCAGAAACCCCTTCTCCCTTGTTTAGGGAAACAGCTACTCCCACTTCCTCTCCCAGGCCCACTCCCATGCTCCCTGGCCCCACTCCCAGAACCAATTCATATGCAATGGGCTACTCATCTTGCTAGTGGAGAAGGGATAGGAGGGGCTATCTTGAAAAGATTTTTAATCTTATTAATGAATACAGTACGAACTTCAAAGTCCTACTGGGGAGCAGTATTTTTGTAATGACAAGAAAGAAAAACAAATGTGTCTTGAATCCTGACACTACTAAAGGCAGCAGAGTGAAACACCCAGGGCACCAAAATTTCAATCCACAATTGATTTGAGTACCCATTCTTGTACAGGATGGAAGGAATCCGCTTTGAAAACATTGGAAACGAAACTATAGGTGGAAGGAAAACAGCAACCAAGAAGGCAAAGGGCAAGGGTTGGAAAAACGCAGATTGAATTATAACAAAAGCAGTTAAATCAAACTTGAACCTGTGTTAGTTAAAATGGTGAAAAAGCTTTGTTAGTATTAGCTAAATTGGCCTCATGTAAAGAGTCAATGAGCCCTTAATTTCCTGTTATTTGTACTTTGCTTAAGGAACCTTTTTCATCCTCTTACAACCCACATATACGACCACCATATAACTCAAAGTATGTAAAGTGCAGGGAAGCTGCAGATTCAGAACTAACTCTGCTCTCAAGCTGGTGAAAGAATTTTGACCCTTAGCTTGCAGGAAAGGGAGCAAATCCAGCCCTTGAATTGAAAGTCTCTTCTTCACATAATCAAAGTCAGTTGCCCTCATGCAGCTTACAAAATCTTGGGAAGGTCAGCCACCTTTCTGGTCCTGAACATGTTATGATCTTCCATGTTTCTGACAAAACCCAGTTCTTGTCTTTAGCAGGTCTCATCCAGCTTTTTACTGCTGAAGGTTGTGGATGTGTGGCCCCTTGGATGAACCCTGAGGAAAACACAGAATCTCAAACACAAACTCTGTTCCCAAAAATCCCTTTCCTTTGAGGGGACCAAGATAAAGCAAAAAATCCTTTTCCTTTTCTGTATTAGAGTTGGCAGATCAAGATTAGGTTGTAGAGTTGGTTTCTCTGGGCAACTACAAGCCCACTTCTATTCAGTGAAGCAGGCAGATAGAACCATGATTTATGTTTTCTTTGATTTTCAGGCAATTTCAGGCAACAGGGAGAAAAGAGAAGATAGGACAATATCAGTATGACTAATATCTTTAAATTCATCAGTTACAGGTTTGAATTTTCTTTCTGCAAAACTGCCACTGAAATCCAAGGACCTTTTGTTTTCCCAGACAGCATATTGCTGGCACAAACCCTTCATCAGGCTTCTGGCGGTATCCATGGATGATGTTAGAGACGGAACTGTCTGGACTACAGATATCATCCACTGGGAAAAATCCCCTTTTATAGTTTTCCTCCTATCTGGCTGCTCTGCAGCATCTTCTGCTACTCATTCTCTCCTCCACCTCCTTAAGAACATCAGCTTTCCTGCTTCAGGAGAACCAGTGTACAGATATTCCAAAGAAAGAAGCCAAGATTTCTAAACACTCTCTGAACTTCTCTATTGTATTGTTTGGCATATAAGAAAAACAACTTTTGACACTATGAGTGGGTTTTGTCATGATGGGGAGAAAAGATCTGAAACTACCTTTCCCATCAAGCATCTCAACTTGATTTTGATGGTTTTGAAGACAGTATAATTAGCTAGCCACTAAATTACAAAAATAATCACCTGAAAACTAACTAGATACAAAATCTCCACCAAAAAATAAAAAACAAAAAAAAACCCAATAAAACAAAAAACCCCACACCACAATCACAGAAGTATTATCATACTTCAGGAGCCTTGTTTTCTATTAATACATTTCCAAAATAATTTAACTTTTTTCTTCATCGCTATATTCACTAGCAGCTGAGGAATGTGAAATTGTTCTTCAAGCCTCCTTGAAGTCTATAACGAATTGTGCAGCCAGACCAGATTGTTTCAAGCTTAGATTTTAAGTTTACATTTGGCTTGGGAAAAAAAAAAAAAAAAAAAAAAAAAAAAAAAAACCACAACACCAAACAGTGCTTTCTTCAATCCTTTGATTAATTTCACAGAATTTCCAGGAACTTGTAAGCCACATATCAAACCTTTGTAATTTAAAGTCCCATTTTGGGATCTGGAAGAGTCTTCAGTTAATATTCATTGCAATAAAATACTTCATCATGCAGTGGAATCCGTGTTCAATGGAATCAGAATGTGATTAAGAACACTTTTACATAGATTAGGGCAAAACATTCATGAAGTATTTGATAGTTGGAGGAAAACGGTTTTTGAATGAAACAATAAGTACAGAATTTCACAACCTCCTTTAAGAGAAGATCAAATTCATCTTTTGCATCCTTGATGAAATTTTAAGCAATTTTGTTGATGCCAATGAAAAGGAACTGCTGTAGAGACACTTGTGGCAGTCCTATCCCTTTTGAAATCAATGGCAAAACTCCTACTGACTTCAGATCCCATATGTGTAGCTCACAGGCACAGTGCTGCTCTTGGTTGGCCTACTAACCTTTGTGACTTCACACTGCTACGCTTCCCATTTGAAGTTTCTGAGGTAAGCCCTCTGTGCTGTTGAAGGTTCCCAGCCTAAGGTATCATTTTCTGTTTACTGTCTGGCTGCATAGATGTCTGGCACAGATTTCAAAGTACAGTAGCTTAAAAATATGCTTGGTGCATATGTGCATAAACCCTGTAGTCGATTGCATCACACATCCTGCATCTGAAACTAAAATCACATACCTAGTGCTCTCTGTATTATCCATAGTTTGCATGAAACAGGTAATAAAATGCAGCCACAACAGTAGGACGGCTTAGTGGTTCAACATTATTGACCACAGTGAATCTATTCCAGAATGACATCAGGTAAATGAGTTCACAATATTTTTCTTCATGTGTGCAAGAAATAAACACACAAAATACTCTGAGATCAGCACGGTTCACCTAATCCATTTTCCATCTGTGCCAACATTCATGGCATATTCAAGAAATTCTATACTGTGCAGTTACTGAATTACATTTCCTTCAGTTTTGCAGGGCTTGGCACAGTCAAACTCTCCAAGCAACTCCAAAAGCACATTAAAAAGTACCAGCTTATTCTCAACAAAACAAGTGTCTCAGAGCAATAAGAAAACTGTTCTGTAAGCTTCTAGGGAGGTCGCTTACTGTATTGGCTGGACTGGATTGTACTGTACTTGCTGAAGTCAAGCTTTTAAGCAATGTTTAGTTTACGTAACCTAGTGATACAGAAACACAGTTAAACTGCCCAAGTGAATCAAGGCAGCAATGGGAAAATACAGTGAGTTAGATCCCAGCATGCCTTTTATATATCTTTCTCTGTCCAGCTTCAGTACAATAATTATAATTACTCCTGCCATCACATACAGAGTTTGTCCCTTTTTCAAGTTTTATTGCTGATTTTGTATTCCAGGCCACCATTATTTACTATCAGCCCTTCTAAAAGGAGTGATGCAGCCATGGCTGAGCAGTAATACTGGAGTCACAGTGAATCCCAAAGTTGTGATAGACCCTTGGGACTGGTGTGCTTCCTCAGGCCTTGAATTTCTCACAGGTCATGGTTGCTGGCAATTTAGATACAGTGAGAGGTAGGCTCTGGCTTGGTCCAGGCTAAACAGGACAAAGAGAGAAACATCAAGGTCTTACGAGGGATAAGCAATTCCTCCTTTATCTTGGACAGGAGGTGCTGCTCTAACAGGAAGAATCTGACGAAGACCGAAATCTGGCTTTTATCCACTTCTAGTGGAATCAAAACAATTGTACATTCTAAATAGCTGAATAAATTTCTTCCAAGCCATTTAATATCAACATCCTTGATCTTAAAGTATTACCTCATCATAGGTTATTATTACTGTCATTCAAGGACAGGCAAAAATCTGGTGTAACTTTCCATGATCTCTACTACACATCTGGAGTTTGACAGAAACACAGTATGTGTTTGTGAGTGGACAAGCGTGGATTTCTGCAGGTAGGAGGGTTAAGCATGTTCAGTTTCCTGTATTTTTTGATCAGCTAATCCTAGAGAGGATTTCTAAAGCTTGCAGTCCAATTCTGGCTCTAAAACATAGCCAGCTTGCCCTTGCTGTTTGGCAAGAAACAGCAAAATTGTGTTAACAGTTTCTTTCAAGAATACATGTTAGTAACTGCCAAATGACAGTTGTAATGACCCTGATGCATTTCTCCCCTTAGGCCTTTTTTGTTTAGAACCCAGTTGCCGCCCAAACAGAAAAAATCATTCTTTGCCATGAACTCTCCCATTATGCTGAGCTTTCTCCACCACCAGCAGCACTAGACCTTGTGAGAGTAAAATGCCTAATGGACATCTACTCCCACCTAGGTTTAGAGACACCAGAATATGCATTAAGAGCTTGAAGCAGAGCCTGCTGAAATCCAAGGAATCTTTCCATTGACTTTCCAGGCTTTTGGTCAGGTCCTGAGGGTCTGTTTTTTTCCATTCACCCATTTTTTCCCTTGTTTATTTAAAGAACCATTTCCCTGAAATCCAGGCAGAAAGACTTTAATATTTTTGGTGTTGTCTCAGAGTAACGGTTTAATCATACATTAAATTAAGAAGTGCCACTGTCTGCAGCCAAAAGAAAGAGGCTAACTCTGGCATACCACCTGTGCACTGCTTCTCTGGCTCAGCGTTGACCTTGGATGACAGGAACATGTGTCTCAAAATTGCACCCAAGAGGAAACTCATCACAAGATGAACAATCACAGTAGAATGATAAACACCCACACTGCACAAGGA
This sequence comes from Buceros rhinoceros silvestris, assembly GCF_000710305.1. Lineage (NCBI taxonomy): Eukaryota > Metazoa > Chordata > Aves > Bucerotiformes > Bucerotidae > Buceros > Buceros rhinoceros. The sequence goes on along the minus strand of NW_010427235.1, from coordinate 2,287 downwards.
AGCTGCCAAATCCTCACAGCAGCCAGGACTCTAACTGCATCTGGAAGGAAATATGCATGTACCAAAAGAATGTATTTGTGCATACACGAGTGTGTTTGTGTTTACACACACTGTCTTGCTCCACTTTGTGCCTAGAGCACCGTATTTCATTTTGTAACAAAATGTATGCGTAAAAATATCTTTCTGCTCCTTTTTGATAAAAACAACTAAGTTTATCGGCTTCCCTATATGCAATCACAGCAGAATGTTATGGTGTCTTGCAGTGATACATCCTTACTGATCCATTTACATTTTTCCCCTTAACAAGATCACTGGTGTGTTTAGCTCTGAGTAGCATCAATTTCCTTTCAATAATTTATAATTACATGCTCCCACAAGATCATCAAAGCTGTGAGAAGGCCATAAAAAACATTTGGTAAGAAAGCAGTCTAACTGTGTTTCCTTTAACTAATGGAAGAAACAATGAGTTGTAAATGTTACATGGATGATTTTCTTGCACATGTGGTCTTACGCAAGACTCCTGCTGCAGAAGCCTACGGTTGGCAGACATCTTCAAAGACAAACTGAACAGCCAAAATGGTTTTTATGGGCTCAAATCTCTTCACGGGCACAGGTACTGGCACAAGTAAAACACAATGCGTTCATGCAGAAATCACTTAAACCATGACAGTTTAGATACATTCAGCATTACCACTCCCAGAGTAAGCCTTTCTGCAAAAGTGTTTGAAATAGAGAAACGATCTGGTATGCCAACAAAGACTGAAAACAGTCCTTGCTTTCTTCTATCATCTTTCATCTAAAATACTTACTGTCTTCTGCCATCTCTAGACATCCATAGACTTCAGATCTGTGAAGCGCAAGTCGTAGGGACAGTATAAGGAGTTGAACGTGCTCAGTTTCTCAGCATGAAAGTGTACTTGTAGCAACAAAAGCAAGATTGCAAGAAATACATGTTTTCTGCGTCTGCCCATCAACCACAGAAGTTTCGTATCATTCATGTATGAAGGAGACAAGGAAAGGATCTGCATCCTCGGTGAAATGTATGAACATTCAGGATTTAAGGAGAGATGCACTTGCAAACTGCCTGTAAAAATGTCTGATAAAATTCCTTCAATTTTGAAGGCCAAATCTGACATCTCTTAGGTAGCTTTCACACTGCAAGTGCCAACTTTGCTTAAGATGTGTGAAACCCTTGGTGTGGCTAGAAAAAGCTGTGGATCAGCTCAAGCAGCAGCTCCTGCAGGGTGCTGAGCCACTACAGTTCTTTTACAATCATGGGGTGCATTCTTCCTGCTCTTACCCACATGTGTGCACTGCAACATTTAGTCATGTAAATAAGGGAAGAAACAGTGGTGAGGATGCATGGTTTTGTTTTTGTTTCAAAGACTGTCTGTGCTTGCAGACTTGCCAAAGCCAGATGCCGTAACTCCACATAGTGTTACTCTGCAAGATGGGCCAGAATCTTCCAGACACTGGGTGTGGTGGGTGCGAGGCCACTTCATTAGCTGTTTGAAGCTGTGTGGGTAGTTTCCATTGTGGTCTAGCAGCCATGCAGGACGCACCCAAAGAAACTGGGTAAACTGCATACAAGAATTAGCCCACACTAAATTCCATGCTTCCACAGCTGGATTGCTACCCATACCCCAGTGAGCTAGCTGAAAACGAGGTACGTACATCTCCAGTGGTAGGAGACAGATGAAATATTGGGAGAGGAGTCCCTTTTTTCTGCATTCTGCAGCACAGAATGCCAGCCTGACTCTGGAGAATGAGGTGTGAAGTAGCTCCCTTGAAATAAAGGTGAGTGTAGTGAGGAATCATGAAGCAGATCGGCTTCACAGAGTGTCCCAAAGTGGGAAAACACCAAGCTTCCATGGTTTCAACCACTAAGCTGGAAGTCCTGGAAACCCTGACCTTAAAAGGAGTGATTTCCCTCTAAGGGTACAGAAAACATGGAAATCTCAGTAATTTCCAGCATTTCCAGACTTTCCAATCACCTACCAGTAAATGCTAACTGAGAGCTTGGAAGCTCTGCAATGGACTTCCAGCCAGCCCACAGAGAAGGGCTGCCAAAGCACCACCATTCCTGCATAGCCCCATGACTGCTCTATGGAGCTGATAGTCAGTCATCTGTCAAATGCCATTTTCACTGACAAGCTGCAGGAATCAGGAAACACTGTCTTTTTAGACATAATATGTTTGTTGTTTCCAGAATGAAATTATCTCAAAATTTCTGGTTGACAGAAAAATTTCTTTTTATTTATGTCCTGGGTTCAACATGGAGGAACCG
>NW_010427234.1:11238-11566 GCF_000710305.1 Buceros rhinoceros silvestris | reverse complement strand
ATGCAAGCGATGTTCTCCACAGGTACCTGGACTACTTCCATGTGATGACTTACGACTTCCACGGCTCTTGGGAGAAAAACACTGGGGAGAACAGCCCCCTGTACAAAGGCCCAGATGACACTGGTGACAACATCTACTTCAATGTCGTAAGTGTGTTTTTCAAGATTGTTCACGGAGTCATCCTCCTGCCTCCCGGTCTGGGCACAGACCTGAACTAGGGGGCGGTTTTTACAGGATTATGCCATGAACTACTGGAAGAGCAACGGTGCCCCAGCCGAGAAGCTCCTTGTTGGCTTCCCAACCTATGGACACAACTTCATCCTGCCAA
>NW_010427234.1:0-11128 GCF_000710305.1 Buceros rhinoceros silvestris | reverse complement strand
CGGCGCCCCCAGCCGAGAAGCTCCTTGTTGGCTTCCCAACCTATGGACACAACTTCATCCTGCAAAACCCATCTGACACTGCTGTCGGAGCACCAACATCAGGAGCTGGGCCAGCTGGACCTTACACACGGCAGGCTGGATTCTTGGCTTACTACGAGGTGGGCGTGTTTCTCCACACCCAGGCCACCAAGAACAGCCCCAACACCCTTCAAACCTCCCAGCAAGGAACTTTTAACCCAGGGACTCTTGGGATATGCCCTGCCTTGTAGGACACTTGCTAACTTCTCCCTCTCTGCCCTCTTGGCCTAGATCTGCACATTCCTGAACTCTGGAGCCACTCAGGCTTGGGATACCCCCCAGGACGTGCCCTACGCTTACAAGGGCAACGAATGGGTTGGCTATGACAACATCAAGAGCTACGGCATCAAGGTATGCTGGGGTGGGAGGCTGAGCTACTGAGAAGGCAGGAGGCCTTCGGCAGTAGCAGGTCCCAGCACTAACTGGGATTTCTCTGCTGCCGCTGAACAGATTGACTGGCTGAAGAAGAACAATTTTGGAGGCGCTATGGTTTGGGCTATTGATCTGGATGACTTCACTGGCACCTTCTGCAAGGAAGGCAAATATCCCCTGATCAACACCCTGAAGAAGGGCCTTGGTCTGCAAAACAGGGGTGAGTCACTTCAGCAGCATCTGCTGCTGGAAGGTGCCTCCTGCTGATGCAGGGTTCAGGGACCCACCATCCTTGATCGCTGGAGCCATGGGGGATAAAGGCTTTCTGCGGAAGCCACCATTAGAGATTGCCCCAGGAAGATCCCTTCACTCTGTATCCCCCGGGGTAAAAGAGGGAGAGTGGAGCTTGGACCTGGCTCCTGATGTTTCAAGGGCTGGTGAGAGACAGGCCACACTCTGGGGGAACCCACATCAACAGCTGCTCCCACCACTAAAGGGCCTCGGGAGGGAGGGGAGGGCTGAGAGACGGTCCACGCTGAAACAAGCCCTTTCCTGCTTCGATTGCAGAGTGCGTGCCCCCAGCTCATCCCAATCCTCCCGTCACTGGAACTCCATCTCCTACCAGTGGAAGTGGGAGTGGTACCTCTGGTAGCTCTGGTAGCTCTGGTAGCTCCGGGAGCTCTGGAGGCTCCGGTGTTAGTGACTTCTGTGCTAGCAAGGCCAACGGCATCTACGCAGATCCAACCAACAAGAGCAGCTTCTACAACTGCATGAACAGTGAAACCTTCCTGGAGAGCTGTGCATCTGGTCTCGTCTTTGATGCCAGCTGCTCCTGCTGCAACTGGCCATGAGGAGACCAAAGCTGTTAGAGCAAAGAGACCCCTCTGAGCTTATTGCCTGGAATAAGAATGATTCAATAAAAAGTGCTCTGCAAAAGCAACAGCCCTCCCTGTTGCCACTCTTCTCACTCGTCATGTGCTGATGCTCCCTCATTCTCTCATGACACTCACACTTGGGCTCAGGGAAGGGCCGGGATCCACAAGCTGGGTGTGAAACAGCCCTAAAGGGTCATTTTCCAGGGGTTTCTCACTGCCCTGCCACGACAACCAGACACAGTGAAAAAAACAGAGAGCAGACAACAGGGCAGATCCAGCTGTGCCACTAGAGAGATCACAGGAGGGTCCCAACAGCACATCCTACACCCTGATTCCCCTCAGGCCTGTCTCCTTCTGACTTAGGGTGTGAAAACAGCAGCTCCTGGAGCAGGAGCCAGCACAGCTCAACCCACAGGGACGTTATTAATCTTGCGCCCTTCAGGCGCTGTCATCCCCAGCAGCACCCCCTGCTCTGTGTCTATAGCAACGGGAGTACACAGACTGCTGACAGGGATGTCGCGGCAGGGCAGCATGGCCACAGAGCAGGAGCTGAGAGGTGAGTGGGGAGGTGCACGCACCCAGGAGGGCTGGGGACACAAGGGCTGTGCTCATGCAGCTCCCTGGTGGCATCCAGCTGCCCCAGCAACCTTCCCCAGAACTGTGGGACTGCTCAGGCTGCCAAAACAGCAGCCTCTGTGGCAGGAGGGGACAGGTACCTAAAGGGGGGGCTCCTCACCAATATCCAGAGCAGGGGAATCTCCTGCCTGGGAAGTAAGGGGTTCTCAGCCTCAGGCAGAGAGCAGAGCAGCAGATGCTCAAGAAGAAAGAACAGCAACTAGTGGTCATCTCCACTGGCAGCATTTCCCTCTCCTCATCTCACAGATGTGCAGAAGCAGATCTCGTTCAGGTCCTCTCAAGAGCGGAAACTGTTCCCTCTCCACCAGGCCCCAGACAGGCTGGGAATCCAGCAGCCGGCCATCAGGGGACACCCTGCGCTTGGGCCGGGCTGTTACCTCAGTCAAGAGGTAAGTTGTCCAGGTTTCGCACTCAGAGCTTTTCCTTCACAGAAGGCCCACGTTTCAGCAGCAACAGGACCATGGTCAGCCAGACACGGAGACTCCCAGACCTGCCCTGCAACCCCCCTGTACAAGGTCTCCTCATATACCTAGAAAAAGAAATTCCCCCCGTTCCAAACGTACTGGTCCTCCAAGCCCCAGCTGCCCCAGTGCTCTGCTTCAGTGAGAAACCAGAGGAATTAATAGGAACGTCTGCTGCTCATGTCCTGCCACCCTTCCCCTGATGCAAACACATCTTAAAAACATCAGTGAGACGCTTTCCTTTTGAATTGCAGAGCAACAGCCTCAGAGACTCTTTGGAAAAGAAACCACAGAGCACGAAGGGCTACGTGATAGGAGCGAGAACAGCCCGGCGTTTCCTACCGGGGCCACAGGTAAGACAAGACACTTCAAAGCAGCAGAGCTGCAGCTTTGCATGAATTTTAGGCTGTTCCTGACACAGACTATCAGTTTCAATCCCATTCACTGGGGTTGCATCCAACTTTATATATAAAGGCAGTCTGTAAAGCCCAGCTGGCTGCTGCTCAGAGAGTCTAGAAACGGTTTGCAGAACAAAACCTTCCACTTAGATATTTATCTCTTGCAGAGTGTGACTCCCAGCCCAGCAAGGTACCAGCCATGCTGGAAGGAAGAGAGAAAATGCCAGCCTGCCTCTGCTCCGTTTTTCAGTAAGACGCCGCGGTTTCCAGATCAGCCATCAGATAAAGAACGTTTTCCTGGGTAATGTCACTCGTTTTCTCATGCTTTTCACACTAAGCAGGAGTCCCAGCAGAGAGAAATACTGAGTCACAAATGGGAGATAGGTAACCGAGTGCCCAGCAATGCTTTTTTATCTTCACCAAGCTCCCCTGCTTTAGTCTGTAACTGAGCAACGATGACTAGAACTCCACAAGGGGCGTTTCTCGCACGGATCAAGGTGGGGCTGGTAAATTCCAGCATTCTGAGCCCCACACACCAGCTCCAGTGAGAGAGTTTGTGCCTGTTTTCTTTAGACCTGGGACTTACAAAGCAGACAAGCAATTACATAAGAAAATTACTTGGCCAATGAAGTTTGGATCTCCGGACTGGTCTTTAGTGCCGATGCCAGCACAGAGGATGCTAAAAAAGGAGGTACAGAGGGTAAGGACCGGGATAAGGGGATGTTATTCCTGCCTCAATGCTCCTGGCAAAGGAAATCATATGGTGGCCTCAAATTTGCACTATGTTGTCACCCTTTCCTCACTGGCCTACTGGGGACATGGCTCTACCAGCCTGGAGTACAAGATACAAACTGATTTTCTATCAGAAAACGCTGGTTTGCAAAAACAGTTACAGTCCTTAAAAAAAGAAAAAAACGTCTACTAAGACCTTTGCTCTGGAAGCAATTGTCACTGCTCGTATTGTCTTTCAGCTGACCACAGACAGAGAATTCAGGAAGCATCGGGACCGAGTGGCCTACCTGAGCCTGTACTACAGCTGAGGAGCTGGGGCTGCCGCTGCATCCTCCCCCAGACCTCCCCTCCGCTCCCCACCCCCTCGTGGAGACACAGATCTGCATGATCCAGCCTCTCCAAATAAACCCATTGCAAAAAGAAGCGTTTCTTGTCACTAGTTGTGCTTACCTGGTACGGCGACTGATGGCAGACGTCCCTGGGGGTGTTCCAGTGCTGCTGCGCCCCGCGCACAGCCCCCTCGGCCCAGGCAGGGCTGGTGGCATTTTCTGTGGGTCTCCAGGGAAACACCCTCCCCAGCGTGGCTCCCCTCACCATAGGGGGCTTTTCCTCCCAAAATCCAGCCCTCCGTGGCACCAGAGAGGAGCCAAATTAACACAGCTCAAGGGTGGCTCAACTGCTGCCGCCTCCTCAGCGCTGGGAGCCAACGCCACCACCTTCTCCTCAGCCACCACCTTCTCCTCAGCCACCACCTGCCTTCCCCAGCCTCCTCACCACCATCTCATATCCAACAGGTGCTCCGGGCCCAGGGGCTCACCCACAGCTTGAGGAGATCTAAGGAACAGGAGGGCACAGCCCCCAGGCATGTTCAGAGAGGGCAATGCTTTGTGCATGGACTCTAAGGAAGCAGCACACAGCAAACACCCGAGGAGGGAGGCTGGGCTGGGGCAGCCGAGACCACACGGCCTGGGAGATGTACTACAGACATGGTTTGCATTACTAGCGTCTGCCCGGCTGACAAGAGGAAGATAGTTTCCAGCAAAGAGCAAGCACCATGCTGCTAATTAAGACTGGCCATAAAAATGAGCCTGACTCGAAGGTGCTGGTATTCATCACCACTTCTTGCTGTGATGCACCACGCAGACCCGAGGGATTTCTATAAATGTTTACAAACCTCTCAAACAGACTTCATCTGTCTGATCACAAGCTTGATTCAATCTCAGGGGAGAACTAAGAGCAGGCAACACTCATTCGCGGTGTAACTACCAGTCCCAACAGGGCCTTTCAGATTTTCTGCGTCTGTTTAGCTTATTTCTGCAGCAAATTCCACCTGTCACCCAATTTCAGCTGTAAAACCAAAACACATTCTTCCAATTTCGCAGTTTCGGTCTTTTCAAGTGCTCTCCACACACATGACAACAGCTGCCTTTCTAGGCACGTCAGCCCCTTCCCACCCAACCATGAGCGGCTGCAGCTCTCAGAAAGGGATGTACTTGCCCAGTTGCAGCTGCCCCTTTCGGTGTGATCTGTGGAAGGAAGGGCTGTGACTCCCTGGGAACTGCACTGTCCTGCCACCCGGGGGTTAGAGTTAAGGCTTCACCCTTGTACTCATGGCTGACACTGCAATACTTCGCCTCCAGCTGTCTTGGGTTTCTAATCAGGAGAAAAATATGTATGTCAGAGAAGATGTAAAAGAAAATAAGTGATACCTACGATTCCACAGCCGTTAACTGCAGCCCCACCTGAGACTGGAGAAACCTTCACTAAAGCTTTTGCAAAACTGATGGTATTTCAAAAGGTACTTTGTCTTCACTGCACTTATTTCTAATCAGCCAAAGTCTTTATTGGAAAGTTCCTCACCTTCTCAGCTCCCAAGTGTGGCTGTGGAGAAAGGAAGAGATGCAGAGGGAAGGACAAGACTTCCTGCCGCTTGCAGCCCCACTGAAAACACGTAAAGGCTCCATTCAGGTGCTTCTGCACTCATGAAACTTTAAGGACTCAGCCAGTTTTGATTGTGCAAGTTAAAATTTCTTTTATTATGGACATTAAAATTACTATTTTCATTCTACGTTTTTCCCCTACCCAGCGAGGGATTTTTCTCATTATGAAAAATGCTTAAGCCAAGTAAAAAAAGATATAAATCTTCAGATATATACACATACACAATGTCTTTGTGCATTTATTCTGTATAACCAAGGCACCAGCAGGAGAGACAACGGCACATGCAGGACTTTTTCGCTAGCGATGTCATTTCAGACGGTTTGGCAGAACACCTCCACTGTCACTGGAGTGATTAACTCCTTTTACCTTCCTCCTCCCTGGGTACCAGGGGAAGGGGGAGGCTCGGGAGGGTGCCTTCACTACTCAGAGGTGAACATATACACCCATAACGCTTATCCCCCTGGTGACCACAACAGGCTTCCTGCATAAGGCTGTTCCCCGAGGACACCACGACCTGCCTTGCGATCTGTAGCAGGCAGGTTTTGCTGCCTCTCCCAGCACATTTCTGGGAGGAGATGCTTGGGACACTGGACCAAACCACCAGTCTTTTGTCAAAGAAATTGAACCCGTATTTGGCCTAAGTTGAATGAAAATTAAAGGAGGATCACCCAGCCAACAACTACAATACTCCCACCACCAGTCACTTCCACTGCTGAAATAAAATCTTCTGCTCTGGGGAAATAAAGGGGGGAAAAAACAGCACCTTCTGTTGATAAAAGCCCATATTTGAGGATGGACAAAATAAAAAAGTGTGATCAATAGCTCGGCCGTGCAGATGGCGATCAATCCAGCTTTATTCCATACTCCAAGTTTTTCAGCACAGCATTTTTCAAAAGAGCTGGTGGAGGTGTGAACTCTCAGAGGAGTCATGCTGTGTAGAACCTAACAACAGAACTGAAAAATAGCCTGAAGCAGCTGTTAAATCTTGCCATTCATACTGCTAAAAAATAACCTCAAAGCAGAACAGGGTAAACACCACACTTAGCGCTTTTAAGTTGGAAGTGCAGCTGCAGTCAGAAACGTGAGAGTAAAACGCCATCTTAGCTCTGCGTTTACATTTCACTCTCTTACCAACACATCAGTTGCCTTTAGTTTATAAAAGAAAAGTCTGTTTGCTTTTACCTGCCAAGAATCCAATAGAAGAAACCTCTCAGGGTTTTTTTCCCTCTCTGTTAATACATGCTCCTCAGATTCTAAGGTTGGGCAGGGCTGATTGCAGAACTTTCTTTTCTAGCCTGCCAGCCAGCCACGAACGAATCAAGCCTTTGTATTCTGCAGAGCCTGCTGGGAAGCACTGAGCTGCAAAACCTCCGTGTCCCCTGTCTCTTCAAAGCGTAAATCCTGCCGACAGCGAGAACAAACCGCAGTAAACGAGACAATTCCCGTCCGTGACCCGGTGCCTCTCCACGCTTTTAAGGCAATTGACCGTTGACCGTTCCCAGGCAGCAGGAGCGCAGAGGGGAAAGAGGAGCAGTGCCAGCCAGGATGAGAGTGGAGTTCACTACGCAGGGAGAGATCATGCCTCTGCCTCTGCCGCTCAGCCGGGGGCCTCTCCTGCCTTGCTCCATGCCCCTCGCCCGCAGCCATGGAGGTGAACCCTGGGGTTTCTCTTCCTCTGAGCAGCCAGCTGGCTACACCTCACTTCTTCCTGCGGATCTTGGGCTTCTTCACCGGCCGCAGGTAGGGATTGTCTATCACATTCTCCTCCCCATTCCGACTGCCTGACAGGGAGGTGTTCTGCTGCAACACTGAAGCATTCTCCTTTTCAGGTCCTGAATCATCCTGCCACGTTGAAAAGAAACACAGAAGCAGGAACAACCAAAGTTAGGCTAAATGAGGCTTAGAAGTTCAAACTACATAACCTGCGGGCAAACCGGATAACCAACAGCCAAGACAAACAGCAGCAGACATTAAAGGTGAGGACTCCTGACTTCTAACAGAAGAAGATCCCTTTTGGGAACTGTGCGGGATCCTGGGACAACCCTCTCTCCCCTAACACTGAAAATGAAGGTTAAAACCGATCTGACCTCAGTTTGCAGTGCGCCCTGCAGAGAGTTAAAAGAACCATGACAATGTTTACACCAAAACACCACCCACTCTGCCATTTCCCACCCACTCTGCCCAGCTGCAAGGAAGACAGGCAAAGAACCAGGTTTCACACGTTTAAAAAAGTCGGGCCCAAGAGACCTTGATCTCTCAGGCTGGGCGTACCGTGCTCATGTGCAGGGGGAGGTTCTCGGTGTCCGTCTGGTCGTCCTGCTCAGATGAATCCGTTTCCTCCATCTGCTGCATTTCCAGCTCCGAGGGGAGCAGGGCTGTCAGGTAGGGTACAGTGAAAGGCCTAGCAGCAATCACTAGGGTTAGGGAAAGGGACACCGTCAGCAAGCTGGAAGACTCTAACCCCTCCACTGGTTCTTGGTGCTAGACACAGGCACGCTCTTTCTGTGCTGTTCCCCGGGATCAGGAACGAAATATACTGTCCCTAAAAGATGGCAGTCTCTTCTTTCCTATTTTCTGAGGTCCCTTTATGTTTCCAGCCAAGGACACGGCATTACAACACCTCAAAAAGTCCTTCCTGGCCACCACAAATGTTCAGTTATCTCATGGGCTGTGAGCGAGCTGTCAGTGAGCCCTGGCAAGGTGAGCATTCTCAGCACAGCTCTGCAGACAGAGAAACAGGAAAACCTACCTCAAAAATGTAAGAGAGAAGAAATTACTTGTTCAGAAGTTACAGAGGGGCAGAGACAAGCCTGGGGTGAGCTTTGAATTTAGCACCTCTCACCCAAGGCTTTCTCCAGCAGCAGAAGACAGTGAGCCTTTGGTGAGGGGAGAAGCCTACCCTTTTGGCTTTGATTCTGGTTTTCATGCCTGTTTTAAACAGAAAATTCCTCATTTCCCAGCGTTCCAGTGCCTCAGCAGGGCACACACAATGTGATCACTCAGAGCTCACCTCCTGCAGCAGCAAGAGCTCTAATGCAGTGAGCACCCACCAGAGCTGCCACTGACAGCACAGAGTGTCCCAGGTAACTCACGTGGAAACGTGCTAACGTCGTCTTTGAAGAGACTCTGCGTTTCTCCCGTCTTAGCCATGAAACGCGTGAGAGCTCTCTCCACATCACGCCGTTGAGACGCTGCTTTTTCCCGCAGCACTTGATAATCAGATACCGGCTCCCGGTACGTCTGTGGAGCAGGGAGGGAAGAACCAGGACCCCGTGAGAGGACGCAATCCAGGTCAGTGAAGTTCAAAACTCCACCAGGACGCAGACGCTACGGGCAAGCGCTGACCTTCAATATACACAGATTTTAGGGAGCTACAGATGTCACTCAGCCAGAAATCTACAGCAAGGGCAACCCAACAACAACAATATTGTGATGCCTCAAGCCAGGAGAAGCAAATGTTTTGGATAAACAGTACCAGCACTGCAGTCAAAGTGTTTATATACCACTCCTGGTGTCACTGACTTCAAACAGACCCCAAATGCCATAAAAATCTTTTTTCACTCACTGGTGTCTTGATGTAAGTGTGAGGATCTGGAAACTCAGGGAAATGGCCAGGAATGTGGGATGGATGTGGCTTGTTCTGTCCAGCCGTCAGGGCTTTGGGAGTCACGGGCTGGTTTGTCACAGGAGCTACAGTTAAAAAACAGACACACACAGATCAGCCAGCTGCATTCTGCCATGAGTCAGCCACAAAGCACCACCCTCTAGTGAGCTGTGACCTGTGACTACAGCCCTTTACAGGCTCATTACAGGAGTCCTTAAAACAAACTACACTTCCAGGAGCACTGGACTGCATCGCCCCCCAGAAAAGCAGGAGCTCTCCGGATGCCAGCAGAGAGGAAAGCCCAACTACTTCCAACTTCCTGCAAAGGCAGAGAAGGGTTTCCCACGTACGCGCAGTGATGACCATCCTCTGGGAGCGCTTGGCATACGCAGGAAGTGTTTCAACATTGAACCCTGCAATACAGAAGAGGAAACAGGAATCACACCGAGAGTTTATCCTGTCAACAACTCCTTCTTCAACGTTTTTCCATGAGCTCCATATTGCACGAGAAAGAAAACCACGTGCTCTGTATCTATTCACACCGCATCCGCAGCAGCGATATCCGAGTGCCGGAACGAAGCCCAGAACAGTGGGCGGTTCATCACACACTGGAATTAGTGGGACCAGTCAACCACTCACCCATTTCCACTAGAGTGACCACTATATCGGAGAGCGTCGGCTGCGTTCGCGCTGTGTGCTCACAGTAAGACTTTGCGCTCCTCCCAATTTCAGAAATATCTGGGGGAAAAAGCAAACCACCACCACAGCTTTGATTCAAACAGCGATGACACACTGGTACCAGCCCAACCCTACCTTCAGATATGTGAATTTTTAGCAAATTTAACAAGGAATGAAAAATAGCTCCTGGGATGCCGTGTCCCACAGCCTGTGTATTTAAAATTAAAAGACATGCAAAGCGTGGAGGCAGAAAAGATCAGAGAGTCAGATCTTTTCCACAAATGCAAGAGGCAAACCTGCATCACAAGCTGGATACTCACAGCTTTGCAACATCTCCGTCAGCGTCTCCACCGCGGCCTTTTCAGCGCTCTCGAAGCCAGCTTCAGTGAGCAAGGAGCTGACCACCACCTGCAGAGTCCTCCTCCGAGCCAGGTAGTAGTTGTCCGCAGGCGTGGTTGCCAGTTTGCTGCCCGACCGCTGCGGGGACAGATCCAAAAGCAGGGCTCAGGGAAACGAAGCCACTGCCAGACCCAGGTGGGACAGTGAGGCCCCAGGAGCAGGTACCAGGGAGGCAAAGGGGTTGATCCTGCCCCCAGTGCTGCCCTGGGACAGGCTCAGGGACACACTGCAGGGCTGAAGGCAGGGCTCAAGGAATAGGGGCTGGCCCTGCCTGTCCCCCACTACACGTGTACACACACATACAGACATACAAACACACACATAGACCATAGAATCATAGAATTGTTGGAAAAGCCCTTTCAGCTCCTTGAGTCCCCCCACTCCCCCAGCACCGCCAGGTCTCCACTGTCCCCTGTCCCTCAGCACCACCTCCACATGGCTGGGACAAGCCCAGTAGGGAAATCCAGAGGAACACCACTGGTGCCCAGCTGACAGCTGGACTGAACTCCAGTCCCCACCACTCTCTGGGCCTGGCCAGCCAGCCAGGTTTTGATCCAGCAAAGAGACACTCATCCAAGCCAGAGGAACTCAAACATCCCATCTTCTCTGCTCCTCAGCACTACGCCCCCCCCGTCCGCTGGGCCTGGCCAGCCAGTTCCTCCAGGATAACACTCTGGGAAACAGTGTCAAAGGCTCTACTAAGGCCCAGGTAGACACATCCACAGCTCCTCCCCACCCCCTGAGCGGGTCACCTTGTCACAGAAGGAGCTCAGGTCAGCCAGGCAGGACCTGCCTTTCACAGCCCCATGCTGGCGGGACCTGGTCCCGTGGGGGTCCCGTACGTGCCACGTGGTGGCACTCAGGACCATCTGCTCCACAACCCTCCCAAGCACCGAGCTCAGGGTGACAGCTCTGTGGCTCCCCGGACTCTCCTCGCAGACCTCCCCGTCCCGG
>NW_010427233.1:20878-22765 GCF_000710305.1 Buceros rhinoceros silvestris | reverse complement strand
ATATAAAAAATTAAATTATACCTGGCAAAACTCATTTATTTCTGTTTAAGATGGAATTTGGAATTTCCCAGCTGGAGCCCTGGGTCACAAAGTTTTGCTGTGATCATTTTTGGGAAAGATGAAATTAAAAAGGGAGCTTTTTACTTACTTTCTTTTGTTCCAAGTTGCTTATGCCGTAGGGTTAGGTATTTAATGTAACACTCGTATTCCTCCTCTTGAGATAGATAGCCAGGTAGGTATCTCAAAGTAAAGGTAGCAAGACCGGTGAGATCATTTACAAAAGAAATTCGTAAGTAAAACAGGAACCCTGGGAGGTTTGCTTTTCAATTCTCCACCCCCCTCTTAATGAAAAAGTTGTAGAAAATATCATGGTTTTACTGAATTGGTTATGTCTGTTGGCTAGAAAATTTCAATTTCTTGTGGTACTTTTTGAATTCCTGAGGCAAAGGCTCTGACCTCATGTTCTCCACTTTTAGACACAGGACTTTCCAGCTAGAAGCTGTTAAATCTTTTGGTATTCTGCCTCAGCTTTACGCTGTTGGGAAACATGATCAGGGTGTGCCACATGAGGCTAACCAATTTCCCCACAGCAGAGGTTGAAGTTCAGCAAGGGGTTTTTCTGCTAGAAAAAAATATCTGGTGAAACCACGGGCTGCTCCTGAGTCTCTTACAGGCTGTGGGGACAAAGGCACTTAGAAGAGGCCAGTGCTGACTTTGCATTACGAACACAGATGGCTCAAATAAGTGCACTCTTCACCCAGGAAGCTGCTACCAAAATGCTCAAAAAATATATGAAAAATGGTAGGTCTGGTAGGACCCTGGTAGGTCTCCCGAGGCTGTGTGCACACATTTGTCTCAGCAGCTTTTGACTGAAACGTGGTAACATTGAGTTTAGAAGGCCAATTTGAAGTAGACATATGGTCCTATAAGACTTTTATCCCAAAGGTAAAGCTAGCATTTGCTGATAACTGATATCAAGCCAGCAGATATGTAGGTGAGTGAGGAAACTTGTCTGCTTTCTCTTACTGCTGGAAACTGGACACCATCAGGTTTTAAAAGAACCCGGATATTTTCTTGGAAACTGTGTGTAACCATGATACAGTTCAATATGTGAAGCAACAGAAAAAAGGTCTCCACATAGAGGACATCTCTACAATGCACAGAAGACTAGAGAGAGGGTAAAAAGCCATCCCAATACATGCAGGTAGATTTTGACACAAAGCAGAAAGGCAAATCTGCTGAGAGATGCAGTGGGAATGGCTTCCTGTGCGACACACAGAGAAAACTAAGATTGAAACATCTTGAACCAGCATAAGCAAGAAGACTGCATTGCTCAAGGCCAGAAGAAGGGTGCTGGAGTAGAACAAGCATGAAAATGAAGAGACATTAAAAATCTGGCTGTTTATTTTTAGCTGTGTAGTTGGAAGTAGTATCGTGTTTGGTGACGGTGTATTTGTAGATTCTGTAGAACTTGCAAGACTCAGTGACTACTAGGATGTGAAGTCTCAAAAGGAGCAGACCTGAACTTGCAGGCCAGAAGAAAGGTTGCTAGTCTGGATCTAAAAGGATGTAACTTAGGAAGGGAAGTATGACTCCATTTGACCATACTGAACTGAAGTTGGTATTGGTCATTCGTAGAGAGACCACAGGTCCTTTAGTTTGGGTAGAAAGCAACAAGTTCAATGGTGGAGTGGATTTTCCTCAACACAGAGATAAAGGCCAATGACTGCCTGTGAATGAGATTGTTAAGAAAAAATAGTGAAGGATATAAACTAACAAAAGATCAAGAACAGGAATCCACGATGTAGCTTGAGAAGCCACCACAGCAGGTTGGAGCAGGTGAAGAGAAAGATTCTCAGTCTAAACAGATGAAGACTCAGGAAGGGA
>NW_010427233.1:0-20810 GCF_000710305.1 Buceros rhinoceros silvestris | reverse complement strand
TAGGGAAAGGAAGTATCACAAAAGCCAAGATATTGAGGCAAAAAATGACATTTAACTCTTGGATGAGGTTGGGATGCTGAATATGAGTCTGGCCAGGGAAAAATCAGGAAAGATTGGGAATAGCTACTCCAGTGGAGTACAGGAAACAGAAGATAAATCTATTGTTCGGAAAGGTGGACTTTTTCAAAGCAAACCAGTGGTTCTATATGGGGATAGGATCATCTCTTCCATTACCTTTTTTGTAAAAATCTGAAGCCAGGCTTATCAAGTCTTAAAGAATTTATCTGATATGGCATGAAACAACATGAAAAGTATGACTGAAGGAATATCAAATAAAGAGACTCTAAGAATGAATGATAACGATGAACAGAGGTGAGTGAAAATGAAAGCTAAACAGGGAAGGATAAAGCCACTGAAATTCAGAACAGGTGAAATCAGATTTCACATTTGTTAATTCCACATAAGGGTCAGTCTGATAGTGCACATTTAGCCTGTGGCACAAGGACCGTGCTAGATCTTGGATCAAGCTCTTCTAAATTATAGCTTTACATGCAAACTATGGAGGTGTGCTTTCCAATTTAATGCCAAATACCAAATTGTGTGTAGTGGGAGCTGTTGGTGTGGTATGAAATTATTTGTTCATTCTTTGAGGCTTGATAAAGTGCAATGCAAATCACTCGTGCAGGCCAGCCTTCACTAAGTCCTTTTTACATTTGTGGCAAAACACTAGAAAAGGGACAACTGAACTCTTCCTATATGTTGTTCTGTGGTTTCCACCAACTTTGGAAGCGAATGGATGGCTATCAACTCTCACCTCTGCTTACAGACCACCCTGAAATTCTGCTTTAACAGTGATGTTACTGAAGTCAGGAATAAACTCCTTAACACCAATGTAGTATTAAGAAGCAGACTTTTTTTTATTTGCAGCGCTGAATGTACAGGGAATAATTCCAGCACGCCCTTTGCTGCCTCAACCAAAGGTAATATCACCCAGTTACATACATATTAATTATTTTCCCGAGAATAATCGTACATATTCTTTCTATTTCTTGGAACTGATTAATATTCTTGCATAGTCACGACACATGAGGCCTGGACTTGGAGGGGCTTTCATGGTGGTCTCTGGAGATCCCTAGCAGTATTGAAGGTGTCCTGTCCATGAACTCTGGATTCCTTTTCCAACATGCGGTCGTGAGTTGGCTTTTCAGAACACAGTTTGCCACAGGTTGTTGGAATTTATGCTGGTTTCAACCAGCCTTCGGGCTGTTCTGTTCCTTCTTATCTTCACCGTCTTGTCTCTGCCTTAGACCTCATCTCCTCCTTAGGCTGTTCAGCTCCTCCTTATCTCTATTGTACAGGCTAGTATTTACAAGGTAACACAACAGTGACGCACCTGTGCTTAGCCTGCCGAGGCCAGGTCCCCCTGTTGTGTTGTTATGTACGGTATGACCTTTTGAAAATAATCCCACCTAGTTTATCTTCCCCAGTGCTTTTTTCAGATATGCCACCTCCCTCCCCCCAAATCAAAATGAATGTCTGCTCTTCAAGTTAATTCTTCATTGAGAAGCTGCACCTTGTGATGAGGAAAGCAAAGAGCCTGCAGCTCAGGCAGTCCTTAGAGGCAACTCTATCCTCATCCAAGCCAGGTTACAGCTTTAAATGTCTAAATGTTTAATAGTCTATTACTATTCATGGAATACTGGAACAAAGCACAGTCAGAAATTTTGAAATCACACCCAAAAACCTCGTTCTTGCAGAGTCTGTCCATACATACCCATATGTTTATGCATAACCGCATGATGACTTTGTCTGGGATTTTAGTCATGAAGCTAAGCTCTGGGAGGCTCCTACCTGCAAAATCTCTTTTTATGCATATGGTTTCTGTGATACTGCAGTGAAGAAATCCACTTTCTTGGGAAGCTTTCTCCTGTTGCATGAGGAGGGCAGATGCTGTGGGACCTACTGTGCCAGATCCAGGTGCCTAAATTAAAAGTACCATGACACTGATTAGCACCATGCCTTTGGATATGTCCCTATATGAATCTTCTCTTTGTAACACCCAGCTACAGTAACATGCAGCCATAAACTCCTGTTTATAAGGATCAAGCTAGTGAAGCTCTTTTTTCTATGGTTTCCAGTACAGTCAGGATGCAGAAAATGGCCATGAAATGATGTACACTCCAGTTTGTCTGGAGCAGAAAGGCTTATAGTGCCACGCACTGGGGAGGAAAGCTTTTGGGCTGTCCTGCACCTCTTTCATCCTGCAACAGCTGCACAACATATGCTGTCCTTGATGGCTAAGAACCTTTTGATGACTGATCTAACCCAGACTACAGGACACCGAACTGTCATACAAGCAGGGTGCAGGACCCCCACCATCTCTTGGGCTCGAGTCGGCCGCTGACACCCAGCTGGGGATGCTGGGCAGAAAGTGCGTATGGCTGGCATGGTGCAGGCAAGGTTGTTACACCCTGCTCGGCTCTGCATTTCTAGTCCCATCTCTCACTGCCTCGTAGTGCTGATCTAGCTGTGTGTGGGATGTGTAAACAGATGGTTTGCAAAAGGTCAGGATGGAAACATATCTAAAACATGAGCAAATACAAACAAGAAAAAGGTACTTTGAATGTTTTTCTTGCTCCCCACTTTCTGACAGCCTGTTCAAAAAGTTGCCAGCAACTTTACCACATGACTTTCTGCTATCCTAGGCCACAAAGCAGCACTCCGTAAAGAAAATGTGCAGTGTTTCTAGGCACCTTTGCACTGCAGAAATTATGTCCCCCAAGCAAAAGCAAACTGCTCACCAGAGATGTGGGGCTGTATAGAACCACACAGCTTGTTTATGCACCCACTCATGCAATGCCAAGGCAAAGTTCATGCACATGATTATCAAATTGGCACATACCACACATTTTGTCCAAGTGTGGTACAGAGCATTGTGCAACATCAAATGGTGGGTCCTCAAATCCTTTTACATCAGCTAGCCTGGGCACAAATTGAATCAAGGTGATGCTGTTTGGATTCAGCCTTCCTGGGAGGCGAGGTGCTCAGCTAGCCCCACGTCAACAGGGTTCGGTAGTCTCTGTCTCCATCCTGGACCAGCACAGTGCTTATCTTCATCTGCTTGATTATGAAAGATCAGCTTGAGGAAAGGTTGCTAGCTGAGAAAAAAAGATATTGCACATTTCCTGGCTTCTGTATTCAATGGAGAGCAAAGGATCTAACAAATTGTATCCTCCTCTTGTCCAGATGGTGAACATGGGGACATAGGAAAGCATTTTACATAGGAATGATCAACTATTGGTCATGGATCATATGGATCATATGGATGCTGCTAGTTCATACCACCTTCCTTTTGTCCTTGGAAAGGAGAAAAAACGTAATTTTCATTACCAGCATTATTCACTATACATATCACAGGAGGGAACCTGCAGTCACAGTTGAAGCCCTACAGAATAAAGTTTCAGCTACATATACTGTCTAATACTTATTCATACCTTATACTACCTATACCTAACGGTACCAAGTACTTCCATTTAAGCCATGTAAAGCGAAACCTTTTGGCCCTGGGGACTACACCTCTAGAAGCTGCACACATTATTGTGAAATAACAAGTAGGAAATCATGAAGTTGTTTTTCTTATGCACAGTTTAGACCAATTCTTTTGCAAGCTCCTTCAGAGCTGACTGATCACTAGAAACATCTCTACCCATAAGGGCCCCGCGGAGTACCAAGGTTTATTGTGGCAGAGGAAAATCTCTGTAAATCTTAAAAATTATGATTTGCCATATGTTTTTTTCATGCTTGGCACAAGCTGTGGTAGGACAGCAGCCAGTCCAGCCACTGTAATGAAAAAACAAACAAAACTAAATAAAATCAAATAATATTTCTCATTTGTTAGACCAGGCTTGCTTAGTTTCATTTTGTATTGCTAGCCCACAGGAGGCTTACAGGAAATTTCAGCTGGTAAAATGTAAATTTACCGTAATTGTGTATTAGCACCTGACCACAAGATACGCGCTTCAGAAAAAAAATAAGCATTCATACTAGCAGGGCAATAAATGACAGGAAACAAACCTGCCTGATGCTACCCCAGGTTTTAAGCCTGTGACTCAGAAAAAACGTGTACTATACCTCCAAAGAACGTCAAGCATTTAAATGAAATTCCCACAAGGAACAAGATGCATGATAGAAAAATTAAACTGAAGGGAAAAATGATGCTTTTGTTTTGTTATCTTATAGCGTACTACTCTGAGGGCCAATGGCACATACTACTTGCACACAAAGCAAAAAGCTGAGCTAGGGGCACTCCTTCCCCTCTAGCAGGGTGAAATGGTGCTCTTCCTCATCCAAAAGCAACAAGCAGAGCTCTAGAACTGGGCGCAAAACCAGAACATATTGTCTACCTTTGGGCTTGGACACCAAACGTGAGTGGAGATCTTACACAGAGTTCCTCTTTGCTCTTTGAGAAAGGTATAAGCTTTAGCATCCCAGGTGGCCACTGAAGCCGAAGTTCTACATTGCTTGGCTGAGGAAATGCTCCTCTGCCAACACTGTGGCTGAGCTGCTCTCCTCCTCACCTGCAAGCAGCAGGGGACAAGCAGTGCTGTCGAGTTGTCATGACTCTCTTCTTTCATAGATCATCCTTTCAGCTTTTATTACATTGCCCTGGGCCACTGGTAAGTTTTTTTGTGCTGCCCCTTTCCCCTCACATCCTCTTCTACATCTAATATGTGCTCTGTTTTCATATATGCCAAGTGCTCAGTATCCTCCCATATGATCATCAAATTAATTTATTTAATTATTTTTTTTGTCTCTGACCTCTCTCCAAACACACACTGTTCCCAGCTCCTTGGGTAAAATGAGTGTCTTATTACCGGCTGGTCTGTAGTCACTCCATGACTACTGTCCACCTCCTCCTTCCTGATCATTTCTTCCTCTTCTAACTCACCTATCCTTTATCCCTTTCACACCCCTTCCTCCCTCATGTCACTGTGTGCTCAGACTGTGTCCCCACAGACATAGGAAGACCACAGTGATCAAAGCCCATTAGCACACCCAGCCGGGTGACTCCTGGGACCTTCTGTGTTCTGCAATAAAGCAACTCTGTGAGACTAATGGGAAATCAGCTCACCTAACTCGGTGCCTCTTTATGAGACACAGACACTATAACATTTCACTTACATATACGTATACAAAGATAATTCCTAGGCAGTTCTCAGTGCTCCAGATCATGTTGTCCTGTGTTCCTATCTGGTCATGTCCACCCTCATGTGTTTTTCCCAGTGTTACGCTAAGGGGAATTCTTTGGGGCAGAGAGCTGCTTCTGTTTTGGCATGATGGCTTTGGCTGTTTGAATAATACGAATTGCTGATATAAACAGAGCAAGGAAAGGGAGTGAGGCAGGACAGGTATGTGCACACAGCTTCTCAAATCTCACAAACTGTGTGGGGTCCCTGAAGACCTGATCCTGAGTTAGAAAAGCTGCATATAACTGAAGAGTGAAAAATTCAGGTTGAGCAGCCTGAGCACATGGTCTCCTAATGGAAAACTCTGTGGGGGAGGGAGGTGCAAAAGCAAATTGCCTAGTACTTATCCTTAGAAACTGATAGCTTGCTTACTTCTCCAGTGATGGCCTTCAGGAGCTCTGTAAGTAATACTTCGGGATTTCATTATGAAAATATTTATGAAGGCAAAGATTATTAATTCAGTTTGGAATGTAAAAAGCACTAAAACCACACAGGAAGTCCCCAGTAACAATGTTAGAGAAAAAAACATATCTTAAGTTACCTCCCAAAAAATTTGTACTAGATGTTGCAAGATTGACCCAGGTAGCTGCCTTTGAGTTCCAGCCCGTCCCTGCCTTTTCACACTCATCTTTGAAGAGACAGGAATTTGGGTGCCTAAGTGCCACAGAAGACCAGGAATTCAGGCACTGTAGTGTGCGACATGAGTTCCCTCAAATGACTTCCAAGTTCACGGCAGAAGGAAGGTTTCACGTCAGACTCTTGGTTGGACTGAACATCTGACCTGACCAGATGGCACCAGCCAAGTGTGGGTCTGAGACACTTTGGGCTGAATGATGATGAAGTCTTCAGCCAAAAACAACCACAAGGTGCTGGCAGCTGCCTCATGAAACTGTTGCAGACTACCAGAATCCAACCCCTCAAAAACCCCCCAAGTAGCCTGTTTCAGTTACTCATGATGTAACAATAATCCACCCACCATTGTCTTCAGTGGAAAACTGGGTTTCTTCACAATTATATCTCCACCTCTCCAGTTCACCTGATTGCCATCTTGTTTGAATCATTTTTCCATGCCAAAAGCATAGCCTTAGGGAGTCAAAGAGTAACAGCAGGCCTGACCTTGGCAAAACATGATGAATCATATGATGGTTGTAAGGATCTGACATATGATTAGCTGAGCCAGCATATGGTGCATATGACAGACTGAGATGTGCAGGGCTTGCAGGAGGTCAGAACACACTAGATAAGGGTGTGCCATGCAAAGGGAGGTGCCAGTTTTTCTAACTGGGTAAGACTGCTCAATGCAAAGACACTCCTCAGGAAAACATAAAAAGAAAAGTATAAATGTGAGAATAACCACAGCTACCATCTGATCACAGGAACAGACTTCACCAGCCAAAGGCGATGAGAAATGCTAAGGGTGACATTTTCTAAAATGTCCATGTCTTCCTTCATCATTTACAATTTTCTCCTCCTTAGCAAGTAAGTTCAGCATTCCTGTCTCCTAAATATCTGATGATAGATAAATGAAATATCTGAAAGTCCATAAACATCCCGAAAAAGCCTTTTGAGATAGCTCATATGCACACAAAGATTTGGAATGCAATTGCTTTGCTTTTTCAAATGGTCAAATAGTGGTAGCATCAGTTAAGATTTTTTCTTGCTGTTTACTAGTATGAGGTAGTGCATTGTAATATGCAAATAATATTTATGTTTCATTGGGGCAAAGCAGTTCAGTTGCAAATGAGGGATAATTCCTCAACCAGAGGAATAAACTTCCTTTCTTTGGGTGCTTTAGATGGGCAGGTTAACTGCAGCAGGAAAATCTCATCCAGTATCTTCAAGTAAAGTTTCAAGTTACAATACAGGAACTCATTTGTCAAAGAGATAAAAAACCCAAGACTTGATCTTCGGCAACCTTTGTGGCAGCAAGAGTATGTGCTAATTAACCACAGAAAGGCATATATGGCAGCTACTTAGGTTTGCTGAATCTTATTAAAGAGTTTTATATCTCTATTAAATCTGCTAGGGACTGATCCGAGTTATTACTCCTGAATTCAGCAGATAACAATCCCTTTACATGCATAAACTTTGAGTCAGGCCCAGAATGAAGATGCAACAGGGACATTAAAAGTGTAAAAATGGAAATTGACTTCTTATTTTTAAATTTTAAAGTCATATTATTTGTGTTGCAGACATAAGATATAATAAACTTCATGCCTAGACTTACAAATTGCTTCTCTCCAGCCAAGTCAGGTAATACCTTTTTGGGCAATGTGTTGTTTTTATGTTAGGATATTGTTTTTCTGAGAGAAATATCCTCTGTAGTGAATCAAATGTAAATAAAACCTACCAGCACAAACCATAGATTTACAGAGAATAAAAACTGCCAGACAATTCACTATAGAAGCCAGACAAGTTGCTGGGAGACTTTAAATGTATTTCTCAGATTATCCCCCATGTTTTGTAATGATTTTTCAATAGTTTTGCATAATACCTTAATTCCAAAAGAACATATAAAAACATATAAAGTGAATTCGAATCCCTTAGACTACTTTCAAACCTGTTTTAAAACTCCTCAGCTGATTTTGCAGCATGCAAAACCACAACAAGCTAATAGGAAATTGTCTAACAGTGATTGTGGATGATTATAGGCTGGATCAACCCTTGCTTAAGTCAGGCAATTTCAATAGCAAAGGTGAGCATTTGAATCATATCTTTCTTCAGGGGAAGTTGTGAATATTCTCACGGTGAGTAGAATAGGTTCATAGTTCATCCCTGAAAGAGGAAGTGTTTGACTGCCTTATTCAAGTAACCTAAAAGTGTGGTTGATTTTACTGCCGCTTCATTTCTTTCAAGGTGAACCACATTAAAATTCCAGAGACTTTCGGCCATTCTTTATCAGACACTAAATCTACAGCACCTTGCAGATGAGATTTTCTTTAAACAGACACAGTCTAGGAAATAGAAACTTCTCATTCAGACACTGCAGATTGCTTTGCCATGTTTCACAGTATTTTAAGGGAAATGGCAGGGAATACTAATTTCATCATTAGAAGGAGAGATGGAAATAGAAAAACTTAAAGTAATTGGCAAAAGGCATAGAGGAAAACACAGAACAGGTCAGAAATCTTACTAATGTTACTATCATCAAAAGAAATATTTATAGTATTTTTATTAGCCTTCTTCGTCTTTCTCTCTCAGTTAAATATCTATATTAATGAAAACCAGGACCTCCACCTGAATACCAGGAAAATTCAGTTAATTCCCCAGGATACAGGCGTGTAAGACTAATAAACAAAGTGGCTTCAAATTCTTTTTTAATAGGCTCCATTTCAAATTGAGGGAAGAAACTTCTGTGCAGAAATAGAAGTCCATCCTAGAAGGCTAAGGTGGGCTCATTTCTGGCAGGTACCACTACTGCCAGTCTTCTGCACAAAGGGGTGAAAGACATTTGCACAGATCAGTAGTCAAATATCTTGGTAATGATGCTTTCATTTATCCCAGTGCTAGCATTAATTTTTTTAAAAAAATCTCTTTTGAGAGACAGAGATTAAAAAGGATTTCTGGTGTAACTGTATCTAGCAACCGTTTTGGTGGAAACCACACCTATCTTCTCCTTAAGTTCTTATACGTGGTAATACCTGATTTCAGAAGTAATGATGTTCTTGTCTCTCCCGTTCAGCTGAAGGCTGCTCTAATTTTTAGGAGTCATCTTTCAGTGCAAATACATTTGAAGGAAATACATATCTATTTGTTCTTCAGCCAGGACTTTCCGTACCTTAAATAATACTTTTCCCTCCCTGGTGCTCACATACAATGAGCAATGTACATAGATTGCTATTCTCTGAACATACTCCGGTTTCAATAAATCTTTCTCAGAATTGTGTGATCTGAACTGTATATAGTGTTCAGGAAAAGAGAACACTATTATTTTCATTTTTCTGGTAATAAGTTGATACTTCAGAGGCTGTTGAGGTGTGGGAAGCAGGGATGTTACTCCAGAAGTAGGACATCTGACCTTCAGTGATGTGACACTTAAGAAAGCTTCCCTTGTTTTTGCTTAGTATTTTTAAGATGTAAAATTCATAAAAAATTAGCTACAGTAAACCACAAATGCCACATTTAAGTCAAGCCTGGAGATGAATCAAACATCGATTCATTATTTTTTTTTCTATTAGCACTTTGTGACTCAGCTTTTCTGACAGCCTAAAACTTGATTAAAGGAACCACTGAATGCAAGTAAAATTATTTCTACTCTCATTATTTTAAAGAAATAATAGAAAATTAATTGAATTAATGGGATGTAGCAGCTATGAGGTTAGTTGAAAAAAACCCGAAACCCTAACAAAAACCAACACTCAGCTTTCTGGCTCCCTCTTTAGGAGAGAAAGGGAAAGCTGGAAATGTACCCCATTTGCTGCATCTACTTTCCTTTTAAGGTCTCTGGGTCCTCTAGAAGGAAGGTGAGTGAAGAGATGTCTTCCTGCTGCCAGGTGTTGTTTACCTGGTTCTGCAAAATTTCATAAAGCTTTGGGGGAGATTTTTCTCATGACATTTTAGAAAGGCTCTTTTAGGAAAGGAGAACACAGACTAAAAATGGTGATTAAGATGAACTGCTTAAGACAAGTTCACAAGTAAATTAATCTATAAATGTGTGAGACAGATTTGAAGGAAACACTTCAAAGCCATCAATCTGCATTCTACCAGCATGGAGCTTGGGTGTGCAGAGAGGCCTGAGCACGGTGCCCAGCACCGTGGTCTTCCTCTGCCCCCATGGGCACCCTCTGAAAAGCCTGGGGCACAGAGACCTCAGGAGCAGGAAGACGTGCACTTGGCTATGCTGAAAGGCTTGGCTGGCCAGCAGGCAGACTTATTAGCATTTCCATAAAGGAAAAAATCCTCTCTTTGCCAGTGTGACAGCTAGGTCGTGGGAGGAGACTCTCGCTCCTTAATTTAAGATGCTCCGTCTTTTTCCTACCAGAATGATACAGCCCTACAGCAAACCCTAATAAATTGTTGCCTTAAACAGTTACAAAATGTCAGTGAAATCCACTGAGAGGGGATTGAAAGTTGAGCAGCGGGCAGCTAGCGAAAGATCAGAGGCAGCTGAGCAGTCTTGTTTCAGGGTTATAACCTGGTGCTGCAGTTACATGAGTGCAAGGGAAAGCATCTGCTGATGGTTGGCAGGCAGGGATGGGGAGGTGGCAAGGACTGTTTAATCATACTACACAATAGCTCCTCTGAAATACCAGCTGCTGGGGGAAGGACTTTAAGATTTAATATAGTGATTGTGAGGTCTTGATCTGAGGAAATGATTTTTGGAAGCTCTCCATGCTGTGATGTGTAACTAGAAATCTGCACCACAGGCTTCAAATGGACAATGCCCTTATTCTCCTTAAAAAAACCCAACATATGTGCAAAAAAGTAGGATTCAAAATAATTCTTTCCCATGTTGCTACTTCATGTATTGCCAAATGCTTTCACTTCTGTTGAAACAACAGCAGAGGAATAAGCAAGAAGTGTAACTGTAACAGTAGCTGAATACATAAAGGCAGGGGCTTTGCTTTCCACAGCAGTTCTGCTGTGTGTGGAACTCTTATTTCTTCTTTAACTGTAAAACCCACTGTGAAAAGGGCACCCTCTGTTTTTCCCTGTGTGTCCCTTCTTTCTAGAAGTACTCAGGTGCAGAACGAATAAACTCTTAACACGAAATGGGGTGCTTGCTTCCTGTGGTTACACATTTCTCTTTGTTGAGAAGCCCAGCAAAGTCATTTATACCTCTGTGGCTGCACCAGGTCATGTATGACTGAGTTACTTCCTTGAAAACTGCCTTGTTTCAGCTTACTCATCTGTTTCACTGAAAACAGGTTCCTGCCTCATCATCATAATAAAATTACTCACCATAAATTCGAAAGCTTTGGACTAAAACTACCCACAGGTTAGCAGCTGCAGAACTCATCTTTGCAGAAAGACAGTACTTTACTGCAAAATGCTGTTGTTGTCAGCATCACCACCATGACTGTTGTTATTTGTAAATGAGTGTACCTAATTTCTCCTGCTTTACTTTTAATGGGGGTAGGATGTGCCCTGCAGGCAGCACAGCTTTTTAACCTCTTGTACAACCTTTTGTCTGTAGGCACAGGGAAGCATCTTGCACGCAGGAAGAACATTCATTCCCCGAAGATTCACTTACAACTCTGATGGCATTATTGCACCAAGAATCAAAAGCTATAAAGTTAGCTGAAATTAATGACTATTTTCCATACTGACTTCAGTGGGCCTCCTGAGCGGGTATGTGGAGTGTGGGAGAATTGGATCTTCTCAGGCAATGGTGCAACAGCAGAAAGGCTCTCTGTACATTCATGGTTGCATGGGGAAACACCTTCAGGCTGACTCTGTTATACAGACCCTGTTTTAGTGTGGTCCTGCAGCCTCATATGTACAGTATTGCTGCTCCCAAGAACAGGCTATAGCATATGCACAGAGTTTACAAAGCCTCAGGACTTGCATTGTCTGAACTTCTCTTGACCAGCCTGAAGCTTCATTTTCACTTGCTTTATCTGTAACAGAAATTTTTTTCTAATCAGGTGGTCACGTACTCAACAATTTTTTTGCTTCAGTTTTCAATGGTGATTGCTCTTCACACCCCTCTCAAGCCTCTGACTCTCAAGGTAGGAATGGGGGCAATGAAAACCCACCCATTGCAAGAGAAGATCAGGTTTGAGACCATCTGAGGAACATGAATATACACAAGTCCTTGGGACATGATGAGATCCATCCCAGGATCCTGAGCAAACTGGCAGATATAGTTGCTAAGCTGCAATACACCATATCTGAGAAATTATGGCAAGCAGATGAAGTTCCCAGTAACTGGAAAATGGGAAACATCACAATCATTTTTTTTTTTTAAGGGTAAAAAGGAGGACCCTGCAAACTTCCAAACAGTCAGCATCACCTCTGTGCCCAGGAAGAGCATGGAACAGATCCTCCTGCAAGATATCGCAAGGCATATGGGTGACAGGGTGGTGATCAGACACAGCCAACATGGCGTGTCCAAGGGCATGACTACTCTGGTGGTCTTGTACAATGGAGTGATTGCGTCAGTGGACAAGGAAAAAGCTACTCATGTCACCTACCTGGACATCTGTAAGGCCTTGTCACATGGTCCCTCACAACATTCTTGCCACTAAACTGGAGAAACGAGACTTTGGTGGAGGGACTATTCAACGGTTAAGGAATCGTCTGCATGGCGGCATCCAAAGAGTTGCAGTCAATGGCTTAATATCTAGTTAGAGATCAAGAACAAGTGGTGTTCCTCAGGGTTCCATATTGGGACTGCTACTGTTCAATATCTTTATTAATGACATAGCCAGGGGAACTGAGGGCACCTTCAAGAAGTTTGCAGAAGACATCAAGCTGAGTGGTGCAGCTGATATGCTAGAGGGAAGGGATGCCACCCAGAGGAACCTTGGCAGGCTTGAGGAGGGGGCCCCTGTGAACCTCATGAAGTTCAACAAGGTCAGGTGCAAGAGCTTGCACCTGAGTTGAGGTATCAGCACAGACTGGTGGAAGAATCAACTGAGAGCAGCCCTCTGGAGGAGGGCTTGACAGTACTGGTGCATAAAAATAAATACAGATCTGGAGCTACGCAGAATTTGCTTTAGGGGTAACCAAGACAGCAAGAATAACAATAAAAAGCATCTAATACATGTAAAACACACCGTGTGTAATAAAAGAAGATTAAGTGTGGACTTGCAGATCCATCCACAGAAAGAGACATATGTACGTTATGAAAATGACTCCAAGAGAATCCTAGAGCAAGGAAGGAGAAGCCAACGACACCAACACTGTATTTCTCCCTGCAGCAGACTTGGGCTGTGGATTGCTTGCTGTATCCCTTCCTGTGCCCTAGTCTGAAGCTATCAATATTAGGACCCTGAGGGACAGTGAAGGGCTGAGCACAACACCAGAGAAAGGGGTAGCAGCAAGGACATGTGTGTAGTGTATAGGACTTTTAAGAGTACGGTTTTTATTGAAACTTTTCCTCTGTTTGTTACAGAATTCTTCTCTTTGTTCACTTTTTCTCTCTTTCTCCATAATAATTAGGTCTGTGCAAATACCGATACCTTGATTACACGATTTCAATTACACTAATGATAAATTTTCGTATTTACACATAAAATAAACTTCCTATTCACCCATGACAAGTTTTAAAGGATGACAGGACAGCTGCTGCAGTAATACTGCTGCTGGAAGCCTGCACTAATTCCTTGTTATTTTGGCTCAGAGGAAGTTCTAGTTAGGGCCTAACCTGTAAGTAACAGGATTTGATGTACTAATACTGCCCATTACAAATAATGCAGAATGAGAAGTGCTTCCTAAATACTTCAGTTTGGTGTAAGAGTCCTTAAATCCTTTGGAAATGGTGGACTGCTGTATGAGTGAGGCATAACCTGGTCTATGGAAAGTAAGTTTGGACTAGGAAGGAGATTAATGATGACCCTTCACAGTGTTTACTGGTACAACTATTGGGAGGACAGATGTTAGAAATTATGTCTGATGGTAAATAGTGCTTAGTTAGTGACTTCAATATGGTAAGCTGCTGACACCTGTTTTGGCGTTAAAAACCTGTAGTCTTGGAAGAAAGCTAGTGGTTGCACACAGAAGCCACTCTTCAGCACAGGCCACCTTTCTGATGGACTTCAGATTTTCAGGTGAACTCCTAAGCACCACTCTAGTTATTTTTAAGGTGAAGATTCCAAAACCTCAAACTCAACTCTGAGCTGCTAAGAGCAGGTAGTAGATGCGCTTTCCCATATCTCTAACATGACTCAAGTCAATTGTATCTGCTTTTGAATAAGAGGAAAAGGAAATTGTTTGGTTGCTATTTTTCACTTTTTCATTAAAACCCCCTACTGAGATTTGGGTATATCTGTGCAGCTCTCCTCTCCCACCACTTCTCTGGGGCAGGGCTGGGGGCAGTGGTGCCCCCAGGCAGTGAGATGCTTGGGTAATCATCCCCTCATACATCTCAGCATGGCTAGGTCTGACCCAGCTCATTCTCCTGGCCTAGGGCAATGCTGATACAGGGAACAGCCATCGATGTCCACTTCCATCCCCTTGGCACAATGCACCCTGCAGTGCAAGACACCAACGCTGCTTTCAGTCCTGTCCTTTGCTGGTACATCACTGAGGACCTCTCACACATACATAATAACAAACTAATAAATCTTCCCAGCTTCTCTGCAATGTAAGTTAAAGGCAAGTTTTCACTGCATTTGACAGACTGGAATCTGAGGCCAAGAGATGCTATGATAATTCTGGCTGCTCGGTCTGCAGTGACCTTACCTTCTGGATTACAAAGTACTAGTACAGTAGCTCTTCAGTGTTTGAATCCCTCTTTCCTGGAGTACAGCTGTAAATCTGTGCCAATGGGGGTGAGTGGTACTTCTGCAGATTGTACCACAAACACCAAGGTCAGCACATACAAAAAGGAGAAACAAAACTAGTGACCAACTGTGAAAAAATCAGTTTAAGTGACAAAATCACACAGGAACCTCTCCAGCAGAGACACAGAGGGATAAAACCCTGCACACTATCATGCCTTTTACCTGCTGAATGCAAAATATTTTTTTTATTACTTTTTTTTCTAAGCTCACAAGTCCTCTGGCTACCTTCCAATTCCTGCACCGTGATGGAGCTCCCAAGTCCATATATCTACTTCTCTGCACAATTCGGATGAACCTCAAATAGGTCCCTTTGTGCAGTCAAGGAGGAAAAGCCATAAACAGGCCTACTCTGGGCATCTGTTGAGACCACAGAGGCCGGGCAAATTCAGCATTTGTCTTTTAACTCGTGAAGTTGTGACAGGTTTGGAGGTCCAGCTCCAGTCTTCAGTGGACATAAGCACATAGGTCATGGCCACAAAGGGGGCTGTAACTGTCTTTTGGTCCAAGGCTAGACCTTTGCTGGCAGAGCTAATGGAGTAACCACCATCCTTTGTGTAAAGCAGGATCAGAGTAGACAGAGCATGTGTTTGCCAGCAGGTTTAAGAAGGACCTTTGAGGGCATGTGTGGTCTCATGGGCACAGACTGCCCTGCCTGCTCCTCCCAAGTTTTGTCCCAGAATTAGGAATATTACCTCCTTGTCCTTCCTGATGTCCCTTGTATGTGGCTTTCTTTCCTGTGCTTGTTTTAAGAGTCATCCTATTTCCAGTCGTCTCACTTGGACTGTCCCATATGTCATTGTCTGAATCTCAGTCTGTCCCTCCTCACAATTTCTCTCTCTCTTGCTCTTCTTGTCCAGCTGGTTTCAGTTCACAAAATCACAGAATCACAGAATCATTTTGGTTGGAATAGAGCTTTAAGATTATCAAGTCCAACTGTTCACCCGGCACTGCCAGGTGCCATCTCCTTCAGCACCACATCTACACATCTTTTAAACACTTCCAGGGATGGGGACTCCATCACCTCCCTGGCCAGCCTGTTCCAGTACTTGACAACCCTCTCTGTAAAGAAATCTTTCCTGATAGCCAACCTAAACCTCCCTTGGCACAATTTGAGGCTATTTTTCTCTTCTTGTCCCTTGTTACTTGAGAGAAGAGACCGATCCCCACCTTGTTACAACCTCCTTTTTCAGGTAGTTCTAGAGAGCAACAAGGTCTCCCCTAGGCCTCCTTTTCTCCAGACTAAACAACCCCAGTTTTGTCAGCCGTTCCTCATAAGACTTCTCTAAGAGTCATACTGCATCTGATGGCTTTGCCCCTCTCATCTCCCACCTCACTGTATTGCTTCTCCAGCTATTCTTTCTCCCTTTCTGTTCTGGCTTTCGCTCCTTCTGTTTGCACTCCACCGAATTGGCCACCCCAGCTCACAGAAAAAATTCATTTCAGCTGTGAAAAGCAGTTTTTCAGAAATAGAGTTCATTTTGAATCCAAACACAAAGCCAAGCACATGACAAGGCTAACCAAATACAAGTCCTGCAAGAACAGATTTCAGAGATGCCCGTGCTGCTGGTCCTCGAACAAAATACAGCCCTGTTTGGCTGGAGCAGAACGGATGACAAGGATCTTCTTGTCCCATTAGAAGAATCTACTCCATTTTATCAATGGTTAAAACCAAGAAAATTACAAAGAGACAAATGAGTTTTAGTTACTATTTACCATGAGTTTTGGAATCTCCAGCACCACATAAACCTGTGAGGTTGTTCATCAGGGACAGGAGCACCCTCCAGCCCAGTGTGCTTGGAAGTGGAGCAGCTTGCATTCTGTAAGATGCAGGGGCAGAGCAACCTACAAGAATCCTCACTCAGATGCTATGAATGAGAGGACAGCATGGGAGAGGTGGGTGGCAGAGATGTTGGCGGATTTCTGGCAGACATCTCACAGACTCTGTTGGAATCTCCTCTGAGATCCCCTGCAAATTTGCAGAAGCTGAATAGTTTCTGAAAAACATTTTAACTTGAAAATTTGGAGTATTTCTGCCCAGACTGCTTGTTTCACTAGTTTGTTTCTAACAAACTCAAGAGTATCGGCTGGGGGAACTTTTAGTCTTGAGCTCTGTCCTAGCTTAGAGGAGCTGGAAACAACCCTTACAAGGGAACATCCCATCATTTGAGCTGTAACCAGGAGAAACATGCTTAGCTGCTCTGTGAGGATGGCACATCTTCAGTCCCATCACCTGCACAAGCTCCATGTATGGCATGTATGAGAGTTGGAAGGACTAAGAAGTTACAGAGCACTCAGTGGGGAGAAAGGCCCATCAGATCTTTTGTCTACTAAAATGCAAGTTTCTTGAAGGAAAGCAAACTCTGTTTCTGCATTTTCTTTACCATTTGTAAACCACAGTTTCTTGAAGTGTTTCTATCTGGGCTATGGTTCGTCCAGCTCTCAAGGCAAGTGCAGAAAGGACTCTTGTGGCAAAGTGCACCCACTACTAGGTTTCATCTTGCAGAGAAGCTTCAGAGCTGTCAGAAAGGACAGCAGGTATTTGTTTTCCCCTAGCATTTTTTTGGAAGTGATTAAATTGTTTTAGGTGAGAAGATTAGGAAAAAAGAAGTCACCCTGGACTGGACTTTTTGCATGGAAATGGTGAACAGTTTAAACCTCACAGGTTTATAAACCATTACAAAGATCTTCCATTGGGAAGAGTCCAGCAATATAAAGAGTAGGTAGTGTGACCTGCTCTGCCTTAAGGGGAGCAACATCATCACACATGCGATTCCTGCTTTTTGAAATGGAGAAATGTAAAGAGGGTTTAATAATAGTCCTTTACTGGGAATTGGAACTTTAAAGCAACCAACCTATTTGGCATCAGACGGAATTTTGTTTAAGTAAAAAATAATAATCCAGAAACTGCCAGTATTACAGTTGTGTGTATGGTAAGAAAAGAAGTACAAGCCATGTGGCAATAGCTGTTCTCTGGTCTTTGAAGAAGTGATGAAGGTTTCTAACCTTTACTTAGCTTCTGCTTGATAAGCACTTTCTTAAAGCTGGGGTTTTTTAGGCAGGTTTCTATGACTATGTGTGTGTACGTGAGACAATCAACAACTTTGATATGAAAGGTGTGAAATGCATACAAAATTTTAAAGTTATATACAACAGTAATATACAACCCAATATACTGGGTTAAAGTTAAGCTTTGTCACTTGGTAGATACATGCTTTGCTTTAAACCTTCTAAAATACAGATTACAAGGGCTTGGTAGTACTTAAAAAGCAAAGAATTGTTTAAATAGGAAAAATTAGATCCCAAGATAATTAATATTGGGAACTATAGCATGCTATTTCCCAACACTTATTTTCATTTTCCATTTTGCCTGTATGGTTTGTCCCTGTGCTATCATTTTCATCATGCTCCTTTTTAACGACCTTTTTTTCCTAGCAGTTTGTTGGCCAATTACAAAACTTTTTAAAGTGCTAGGCATTACGTGAATCTACATCTTCAAAACCACCATTGTACCCTTTAGAGTGAAAATAATTTTTTCTTCCACAAATAATGTATAAATAATTAACACCAAAACTGCTTCGGCAAATTGTATGGTATCCAACATCGTAAAAGCAGCTTTTCTTTATTGCTTGCAGTTTACAAGCAATACATGATCCGTGGGAACCCCAGTCAGAAAATGAGTATGGCCCGTGCTTTCTCATGCTAGGATGGGTTGTACCACTATCTAATGCAGTTTCATACAAAGGAAAATTTGTAACCCCAGAGACACGCTCAGAGCTCTTTTTTTCTGGGACAAGCTGGAGACATGATGACCCAAAACTACCTATCACATCAGTGATCTGAAAAACACGCTGCAACATGCTAATGAGGGCTGCTCCCTGCTGCTTTCTTCGTGCACAGGGGAGAAGGGTTCCCACATAGTTTGGTCACTACGTGAGACAGGAATGCTGGAGCTGTTGGGCAGGAGGCAGCACCACACTCAGCCTGCTCAACCTCTGATTGCAGCGGCTGCATCTGAGGGTATAGTTTGCCTGAGAAGGAGAGAAACCAAAAGCCTGAATCACGTCTGTGAGGCTCAGTTTACTCATTAAAAAGACAGAATCTCCTTCATTGGAAGAAAAGAATCTACGTGATCTGCGTAAATATCTTAAACACTTCACTTCTCTCTTATCCTATTTGCTATGTCAAGTCTCATGCAACAGAGAGGGGGCAGGTGTCTGTCTTCCATTCCTTGTGCTCGGTGTGAATTGATGTCACTTATATTTCTTCCTTGTCCTTCATGGATTACAGATTATAAGACTCCGTGATTATCTGATATGAAAAAAGGATTATTTTTCCCTCTCACGGCTATGATCCAAGGAAAACAGAATCACCCTGGTATCATACCAATACACCTGTGAAATCATCAAGAAAAAACAAAGTCAAAACACTTCCTGGAACAGTTTCCCTCATAAAATAGTGTCTCTGTTAGTGCAAGATATGGTACCAGGCAGCTAGATTCATATGCTGCTGTTAGTCAGATATTAATAACATGCTGACTGCTAGACCCCAGTTTCTGTTCCTGTAGCTGCTGCTTCCCTCCAAAAGCTTGGCTTCCTTGGAAGAAACATTTTGGAGATAGGTCTGAGTTGAGCAGCTGGTATGCAGATAAAAAGATTCATCATCCTTTACCCAGAAAAATCCCTGACCTGTAGGCACTGTAGTGTTTTTATCATTCTATCATGCATACTCACTACAATTAGCAATGTCTACTTTTAAAGGATGATACCACAATGCTCATAGAGTGTCCCATTTTTGTCCCTCTTTTGGATGTGCTCTAAGGAATCTATCTTTCTTGAACTGAGGATCCCAGCACCAGACACAGTACACCAGGTGGAGTCTTACAGGAGCAGAGCAAGGGGGAGAGTTACCTCTCTTGATCTACTGGCCATGTTTTGTCTTTTGCAGCTCAGAATAAGGTTGGCTTTGTGGGCCTGTCCTGGGTTCAACATGGAGGAACCGGATGCTCTTCTGTTGTCTGGCTTTCTTCTTCCCAGAGACCTGTGGTTTTTCCAAGCTTCCGGGAAGGAGAACAGGCCTCTTTGAATGAAGTCATAAAAGGGGGCGTGTTGAGAGATTCAGGGACATCTTGCTTTCCCCTCTGCTCTATCTACTGTCCTCTCTCTCTTGTCCATGCTGCGGCTTTCTCAAATATGCCACGCAGGACTCTTGAATCTTACGCCCTCGGACTGGAAACCTTTATCAAGGAGAGAAAGCCACATCCGTGACCTGCTATTTCCCTGAAGCAGTAAAAGACTCCTTCTGCAAAATGGGTAGGACCTTCTCAGTTTCTGCCGATTCCCGGCAGGGGTGGTGTGAACTGTTTTGCCATGACGGATTGACCCAGCGATACCCCTTATCTCTGCACGGATGAAGTAGGCATCAATGCGTGAGGGAATTTGAAGATATTCCCTTGGGACACGACCAGGCCGGCCCGTGGCGCAGATGTGTGTGTGGGGGAGTCTGGGAAGAGCTATCCTTGGCAAAGAAGAGTTCTCTGCAGCCACTCCGAAGGAAAGAGGGACTATGTTTTATCCGCATGAAAGGTTTGCTTCAGGAGAAAGTTCTTATATTCAGAACTTTTTTTTCGTCAGGTGAACAGACTGGACTTTTCCTTCCCCCTTCCCCCTCACTGGCGTGGCGAACCATTGTGTGGGGGGGAGTTTGTTTGTAAGCGGGGATCGTTCCAATCGGGAGATTTTATATGTAACTGTACACTTTTATCTATTCTCCCTTTATCTCTTTCTCTCTCTTTTCCAGTCCGGTTTAACATAGAAAATGATTTTACTTTGGGGGCGTTTCTCTATTAAACTTTTCTGTTTCTATCCTTTTCATATGTAGTCATTTCCTTCGCCCAACTAAAACCTTAATGAGCTCGTTAATGTGCTGATAAATGTTAACAAGCATCAAAAGTCTTTGTGTGTGGTTTGGCTGGTTTTGCTTTTCCAGCCCACACACTATTTTGTCGCATCCCTTTCAGTGGGAAGCAGCCCCCCTTTTTCAACCTGCGACAGGGCCTCATGCTCATGTCGTTGGCTCATATCCAATTTTTTATGCACCAGTACTGTCAAGCCCTCCT
>NW_010427232.1:15315-47449 GCF_000710305.1 Buceros rhinoceros silvestris | reverse complement strand
AGAACCCATTATTGAGAGCTTTTTCGTCAGGCGAACAGACTGGTGGATGGACTTTCCCCTCGGTGAACCATTGTGGGGTGGAGTTTGTAAGCGGAGGATCGTCCCGATCGGAGAGTTTATATGTAACTGTACACTTTTATTTATTCTCCCTTCTATATCTTTCTTCTCCCTTTTTCAGTCCAGTTTAACTTCAAGAGCATCTGCACCATTAAACTTTCCTGCTTCTATCACTCATATATGTAGCCTGTGTTATCATTTCCTAATGAGCTCATTAACGTCTTATCAGTACGTTAACGGGCATCAGAAGTTTCTGTGTGTACTTTGGTTGGCTTCCACAGCTGACACACACACTATCCCGTCGCATTCCTTTCGATAGGAAATAGCCCCCCTTTTCAAACTGCGACACCTACTTTCATGTTTCTCGAACGCAGAGAAAGTAGTAGTTCTCTCTTTAGAAACAAAACCTTACAAGGACCCAGCGACATCAGACCAAACCAAGTCCTTGGAAGAGAATTGCTGGCTCACAGGAGACAGATGGGCAGTTTGCAGAGAGGAACGCCACAGATCTTCCTGCATGACGTCTCAATCCTTCCTACCCGCATTAGAACCTTGGTTTCAACAGAGGGGTTTGACAGAGCAGCTGAGAGCTTACACTAGTCCCTGACACCACTATTTCCAGGGACTCTTACAAGAGAAAGCTGCCAAGCACTAATGCCTAAGAAGCAAGTGCATTCTTGCCCCCTTCCTCCAGACACAGCAGTGACACAAAAAACACTGTGACATCCATGGTAAAAATGGAAAAAAATATCCCACCATCTCTTCCTTGCCACAGGAACTGCTTTTTCCTTTCTCAAGCGTTTTAAGAGTTGGGCCTTAGGAAGTAAATGTTCAGAGGTCTTTAAAAACTGTTTCCTGTCCATCACCTGTAATAATGCCCGTGGCACATCCTGCAATTGTGGGACACTTAACCCAGGCTCGATAGAAGAGCTGGAAGCTGTTGCTTACGAGGATAACTATGGGATTAAATAATGCCAGTAACAGATATGCAAGTCGCTTGTTTCCCATCTTGCTGCAGCAGAACGGGGCACGCTGCAAGCTCTCTACTGGAGCCTGTCTTCAGGCCACTGCAAAGTCAAAACCATGAGTCCATGCAGCTTTGCATGGTTGCTTTTCTAGAAACAAGACCGTATTAAAAAATTCAGATACCTGCACTGAAAATGACTTTTCTGTGGCTGAAACATCAGTTTCTTTTTTCTAAACTAAACTTGCTTTCAGGCCTGTCAAGAACTACAACAGCTTAAAACGCAGGTGTTTTAAATGGGATTTTTTTACCCATGGGATAGGAACAAGCTGACATTTCCACAGCTCAGTAAAATAAACACTCTCCAAAAACACTGGAGGGTAACAAAAGCTGGACAGAACCACCCTGGCTCTCCTGACCCCAACATGCTATATTCACAAAGAGGTAATAGCTACAGGTGAACACAGTGGTGAGGTTATTTAAGAAGAGTTTTACTGGGCAGTGGGGTGGACAAGAGCTTTCCAAGAGCAGCCACCTGCAAGCAGCTGCTGCAACAAGGCAGCAGAAACCCAGCAGCAGGTTTCCTCCCACAGGCAGCCCGACGAAAAGGTCTCAGAGAGCTGTGAATTAATTGGCTTCATGAAAAGACCTGAATCTTTAGAACAACCATTCCTCGGGAGGAAAAATAACAACGGATCATCCTTGGTTCTAGAAGCCTTGAATTTAGGGGAGACATCTGTCCTTAGGAAGGCCACCCCTGTACCTGGTATGGGAAGAGAGCATCTATCTTTTCCCTCTCCAGAAAAATGCTGTGGAGATACGCTGAGTCAGATCAGCATCTTTTCCATTGATCCAGTTATACTGAGTTGATTTCACTATTCACAAGTCTTTCAAGAAACATCATAAACTGGAGTCTGTGCATTGAGACATATCTGTGTGTTGAGACATATCTGTCTGCTATTCCAGTCCCATCCTCCTCTCTACTGACTCAATACTTCTCCAAAGCAGAAGTCTGGTGGTCTTTCATCATCCTAAAGAGAATAAGCAATCATTAACTTCCCAGTGGGCAAATTCCATTAAAAATAAAATAAATCAGTCCCTACATACTGTTTCAATAATCAGGTCAATAGATAAATTGGATTTGAAATGAAGTTACGATGTGCTGGAAGATATTCCCACTACAGACAATGGCTGATGAACAAGAACAGGAAAAAACAAGATCACCATTGTGACAGGAGAATTACAGCATGGGAAGCTGCATCGGCACTGCCCTTTTCCCCTGTGACACACTGCAGGTAGAAAAATTACAGTCAAAAATTCATCGTTCTCACTTGTTGATATTTTCACCCTCAAGAAAAAAAAAAAATCCTTCCTTAGGCTGGAGTTCAAAGCAGGGAAAAAAGCTCTTGGAAAAACCTGCTTCCTCCACACACATGGAAAGCAACACCAAGGATTTAGCTGAGCTCAGCAGTTTCATGTACCATTCTCATATGACTGAGGATGGCTATTTTTATAAAAAACAATCTTCAGAGCAAAATGCAAGTTATAAAAATAGGGGGGAAATGCAGCTGTACAAATCCCTGGGAGCAGGCCTTTGCTGAACAACTGCCGTGCTCGCACACGAGCCACACAAATTGCAGTGAAACACAATGCTTTTCTTCAGGCACCACTGCAAAAAGGCTCATTAGAAAGGAAGTTCCTCAGTTTTCAGCCATTCTGGTTTTAACTAGTGTTGCTCATGCCATCTAAATAATTATGCTCAGCTTGGCTGGAAAATTACTTCAACCAAACAGCAGCCCTGAAAGGGAGAAATCATCACTCCCAACTTAACTATCTTGAAGAGCAATGTTTGAAATAACCAATCTTGAATAAACAGAGCCAAAAAGATGGGGCTGCTCTTGGTTTTAGTCTACACCAGGTACATGCAAGGGATGAGCAAGTTCACACATGACTTAAAATGATTTATCAAGCAGACAGGAACTTTGTGTAAATCACGTTCAGCCAAAGCCCTGCTCTCCTTCAAGCAGCACAAGTACCAATATCCAGATAACTAGTGAGTTCCAATGAGCACCTTCTTCCTCCTGTCAATTTTTTCCACCATAAATTAAATGTAGAATCACTTAAATGCAGAATTAGAGAACATCAGTTTAAATGCATAAAGGGTCAAGAATATATAAAGACAAGATACTATAACAAATCAATTAAACTGAAGAGATAGTGCTTTGTGCAAAACAACATTCTCATGTCTGGCTGAAGAAGCTTCTGAAGATGAGTGGTTTCTTCACTTCCCTTTGTCAGCGGTATGAGCAAAGCTTGTACAACATGCAAGAAAGGGGAAGAGACCATTTCCTAGTAACACATGAGAAACACTCAACATGATGATGAGTCCTTGACATTCACTCTGAGACAGAAACTTCATCTGGATTTCAACTGAAATGCTCTCAACTCCAAAGTAAATTTGTTTAGACGTTCTTTTCTTTAGCTAGACTACCATGTCACCATGCCACAGCATTCTTGGTAGTTCCGATGAAAAACAGGAGTCTCTGCAGCCTGCCAACAGGGCACCACCGATCTCATCCCAAATCCTAGGTGAGCTGTTGACACCCAGCATCTTTGCCCTGTTTGGCTCTGCCAGTCAAATGTTCATCAGCTGGATGGTGCAGAACCAAGAGCCAAAGCTTCCAAACAGGCACCAGGACAGCTCACTCCACCTGTTTCCTGTGCTGTAACGGTTATATATGCAGCATACTGGATAATACTCACGGTGCAATAAAGCAGTCTTGTTCAGAATAGGTACTGGAACATCCTCATATTGCCACAGTTGCAGTTTACTGGCCCATCAGTCCACCCCAGTTGCTACCAAAAGGCCACCTTGAGAATGAATGGTGGAACACGTGACTGTGACCAACTAGGCTGGTTTTTGCTTTGCTCTGCTCCCTTTGCAAGAAGAACAAGGGGTGCCTCTTCCACAGTGGTTGAAAAGAGTGCTTCAGAGCTCCTCTCCTCCCGTCAGTGACCCAGAGCATTTTGCAGGAAGCATAACCATCTGTCAGCAGTGAGTGGCAGCAAGGAAAGCTCCCATTTCTTGCCAGGTTGGTACAGACACTGATAAGTAACCAAGTTTTAAAAAAAGCAGGACAGGCTAGTACAGCATAAAGAGACATCCACCATAATTAAAGCATTCACAAGAAACCTTAACTGCAAACACATAATGTTAATGTCATTAAGAGATCTAAACACGGACTCTTTCAGCTACTCTTGTCCTTAGAAGGTATAAAACTCATGACAGGGAAAGGGGGGGAAAAAAACCCAAATGTTTTTTAAAAGTTTATTTCTAGCCCTGAAAGAACAGTTATTAAACAAAGTCAACAAATACAGTAGTTAATATTGCAGTAACAATTAAATAACATAATGGGATTAAATTACACAGAAGGCAACATTAAAATCTGAAGACAGTTACAAAAATAAAAAGAAAGCTTGCACCTACTTCCACTTCCTTTGACAGTGTGAGGAACAGAGTGAAAAATAGACCAGAGACATTTATTTATTCAACTCCAGCTAGAGAGACCCTTAACAATCTCCTTGCTCCCTCCTCAGCCCACCCACCATCCCCTCTGACAAAGGGACCCAGCCTCTCCACCTGCTTTAACCACACCTTTGCACGTCCCTGCACCGAGAGCTGGGGAAGCCTAAAATTAGTCTCATTAATACCTAAGGCAGGTCAAAGTGCACATTCCCAGCACCATGGTTGCTTTTAATGAGAAGTCTGGGTTGTTCTATGGTAACGAGAAAATCCTAGGAGTCACATATTCCCTGCCCACTTGCATCTCAGCCAGAAGCTGCCCAGCTCCATACACCCAACTAACCACACCATTGTACTTTACACCTCATATGTATTAAATGCATATTTGATCCTGACTTAGGATCTGATGCTGGCACCCATTAGGGAGCAAGACAGACGGGAATCCCAGCACTTGAAAATGCAGTCCTTCCCTTATCATCAGTACTCAGACTCTGGCTGGTCTCTGTCTGCCCTAGTGATACAGCAGAGCCAAACAGAACTGCAGCAAGTCTTAAGGACACTGATCTGCTCCCATAAAGGGAAAAAACCCACAGCTTACATATCTTAAATCTTGCAGACACATCCAGCTGACAGTGTTAGAAAAATGATGCCTGACCCACTAAGACACAGAAGTCCAGCACAGCAACTTTCTTGTGGCTCTCCTCTTCGGCCAGCATCATCTCAGGCTGATTTCTGGCAGCGGGGCATAAGAAATCTCACCACATATCAACAAAGCTGCTGCGTGGGGCAAGGGAGATGTGGACTCTTCTCAACCTCAGAGCTAAACATCTTTCCAGGTCACATAGCAAGCACCGAGATATGTTTTGGAAACTTCTGGATTGGGCCAAGTTTTGTGTGCTAAGATGGCTGAAAGTTTGGAAATAACCTCCTAAGGAGACTAAATTGAACAAATTTTGTAACATGTTATAAACCATTCTCATCAATAAAAGTGAACTAATAAGTTAAAATTACTTATAACTTCTTGTTTTTCTATTAAAAAAATCTAAATTTATCGAAAGTTATCTGTTTAGATTGTGCCATCAAAAAAAAAAAAGAAAAAAAAAGAAAAAAGAAAGGAGGAAAGAAAAGCTCCCAGTTTAACTCTGGCACAAGGAGTTTCACAGAGTCCATTGCCAGCAATGGACAAAGAGGGAATCATTGGTATGACAGATTTTTTTCTCTCAGCCAAGCCTCCTCGCATCTGATGAGGGAGCCAGACAGGCTCAAAGTGGTGGCATTACCATTACAGTGTTTACTGTGTCCATGGCTCATAACACATTTTGCCCGGGAAATGCAACTAGATTTCCTTGCCTGGAATAAGACACTTCCTTGAATTTCAAACCATAACTATTACTACGTTTATAGCTAGTGGGATTTATTCCTGTGATGGAGCCATTCAGATAATTTACCAAATGTAAATTTTTACTACCACACAAGAGCAGAACACAAGCTGAACTGCGACACTGCAGCGCCCTGCATAACTAAGCATCAAGGCATCGTGTGGTACCACGCCAATT
Source organism: Buceros rhinoceros silvestris (assembly GCF_000710305.1). Classification (NCBI taxonomy): domain Eukaryota; kingdom Metazoa; phylum Chordata; class Aves; order Bucerotiformes; family Bucerotidae; genus Buceros; species Buceros rhinoceros. The sequence continues at coordinate 41,349 of NW_010427232.1, read as the reverse complement.
CCTAGAAGCTAGTGAACCCAGCAGCAACACTGCGAGTCCCTAGCCCCGATTCCACTCCATCATCATCACAAATAGTCCCCACTGTTCTGGCTGGCTGCTCTCAACTGGAAGTTGGTTTTGTCATACCTTGGCTACTAGTCCCCAAACATAGTTCTCTCTATTGTTATACAAATACTGAAATTATCTGAAAATTATTTCTACCTTCTGCCAGCAATGTTTGTAAAAGTGTGCAAAAAATTTTTATTCAGGGTCCTCTCTCCATATTCAGCCGTAATCCTATCTGTCCCAGGTCCTGCCCCACTGGGAATGCAGTATCATCCCACTAAAGTAATGGTTGTCCTTTCACAGACTCATTTGGCACATTGTTACTACAGTTGGCTCTTCATTAAACTGTTGGAAAAGTTGAAATGCAGAGACTGTAGCACTAGAAGAAGCAGCCAGGGGCACAGGCTGTTCTACACTTGCCCCTGGTAACACCCCAAGAACTTAACCGCTCACGTTGCTCGCTGTCTTTCAGAGTGAGGCACTTTTTCTTGCATTGAATGTTTGACTTCAGCCATTCTAGTTGGTACAATGTCTTTAGTAAAAAAGGATCAGTGTGACACATCATGTCTCCTCAGCCTTGAACTAGCCGGTCAAATACTCCCCATGAACATCTGACGGCACTGTTCTCCCCACTCAGCTTTCATCTTCTCAGAACAGCGCTTTGGCATTTCCAGGTGTTCATCATCTTCTGTTTGAATCACCTTTTAAATATCCTGTATCTTCAGTGTCCTCAGATCTGATTATTTGTTGTTCTGATTTCATTAGTACAAAGGAGCACATACAAAATTGAAAAAATTAGCTCTAATACTTAAACTCTGACAACTCCATAGGCTGATGCATTATTTGCTTGGGGAAAAAAATACAACATATACAAAAATGTATTTGATACAAAGAAGAGAAACGTAAAATAAAAACGTCAAAGGCACCAGCATAACTTCCAAAGCCTGAATCAGAGCACAGATACAATACATGTTTTTGAACCACCCACCACACCAAGCACATTATCCCATAAGATTCTGGCCAGCAAGTCTAAGGGTAAAAAAAGATAAAACAGGAAGACAGCTGGAATTTTTTTCGTGCCCTGACTATAGCTGATCATTTGATCATAAATAAAGTATCTGACCCCTACCTATATATCCATAAACTGACATGCGAAGACTTGACCAATCATTAATTTTCTACAGAGGGGCCACATCTTTGATTAAAAGTTCACAGAGCACAGGCATATGAGAAACAGCCGAACACTCCTCTTCCCCCTCTCTCCATATTAATCTTAAAAAGTGAAAAACGTCTCAATACATTACAATTTCTTAAGTAGCCAAGCTGTCAATTCTACAGCACAGTGACAGCTAATCCATAACAGAAATGAGGGGCAAGATGTACCTTCACAATCGTCACACTTGCCATGAATCTAGTCATATGGGAGCTTACGCGAGTGATTTAGAAGTAAACAGGTAGAGGAGAAGAAGAAGAGAGTGAGAGAGATCAGCAAGTAAAATTAGTACTGCTCTCCGAAAGCTTGAATCTGTCATTCAAGTATTGAAAGTACCCAGAAGGATACAATGAATGGGAGCTGTTACAGCAAAGTCATTAAAAACTCTTAAAACTCTGGGCTGCATGGGGGCGGGGATAGGCGGGGAGGGGAAAGGCCAGTAATTCAGTCCTCAGTTACTTCTGGACCCCAGACAGGCATCACTAGACTCACCACAATTTATATTCTGGGTGTCTTCCGGATCAGAGTTTCTTCCCTTTTACAAACATTTCCCCCCCACAGAAAATCCCTTCCCTTCCCCAAGAAGTGTAACAATTTCATATATTATAAAGATTTGTAAAATACAAAAAAAAAAAAAGGTGAAGGCTGTGGCAGTAATGTTAGCGGTTACTCTTCATTGCTTCTTTGGCTGCCAAGATGAGTGGCGTCAAGCTAGACAGAGGTTTGGCCAGTTTCAAGAAGGGATGCTGCCAGGAAGAGAGAAACAGTTAATTAGTGAAAGACATGGTTTTAAAAGCCAGTAAAAGCCACATATCTGTACAGCCCTTTTCACTCCAAGATGAAATGCAATGCAAATGCTGTCAATGCTCAGCTCCTGAAAGGACAGATCCAGAGCACCTCAAGCCTGATAATCATTCCTCTTCATTCCAAAAAAGCCTAGGTCTTTCCTTTTCCAATAATTCACTACAAAGAGGTTTTCTGCCCAGACGTTTTCTTAGTCCCGTTCTGCTCCCTTCAGTGGCCCTATTACAGTAAGTTCATAAATTGCTGGATGCTTTAGCAGTGGTACCAAAAAGGTACAGATTACTTGTAGAAAGACTTCAGAATACATATTGCAGTCCTTGATGACTGTAGTTCCTACTAACTGGTCTCCACTAGAGTCCTCAAGAAGAAAACACAAAAGAAGGTGCTACTCTACAGTGCTGTTTTATCACAGGCTGACCTTACTCGTGGCTTCTGCATCTCAGACTGAGAAGCAGCTGAGTCTCACCTGTAACAATTCTTTGGCTGACCCTCTTTTCTCTACATCCATCTCCAAACATCGGTTCAAGAAATCCCGAAATATTGGGGACAGTTTCTCGGGGTTCTGCAGCTCTGGCGTGCCATTAGTTGCTATCAAATATAAAGCCTGTAAAATGAGGAATATTGTATAACCAAGACAAATACTTAAAAGATGCCAAACTGACCTGCCTTAGTCTAAAGGAGAAAGGGCTTTGCAGCCTACTTCTCCTCTCCCTGATGAGATGAAAAACCGTAAAAATGCCAGAGTTACAGGCAGTCATGATCCATTCTTGCTAGTAGCAAAGTAACACACAAAATCTTTTGACAACAGATACGTACCTTGGCTAAGAAAATACCAGATTCAGACACAAGCAGCTTTTTTTGATAGTCTAAGGGATTTACTTTCCCTAAAATGTCACATAAGACTGAGTTCATATGGTAAGCAAACAGTTCTAGCCACATCTGGGCTTCTTACCCTCAGGGGGTTTTCATTGAGGTATGGGGGTTCTCCTTCCACCATCTCAATAGCCATGATGCCCAGAGACCAGATATCCACTTTAGGGCCATATGCTTTACGTGTGACCACTTCAGGAGCCATCCAGTAAGGAGTTCCAACCATAGTGCTGCGCTTGCTCTGCTCTGGGGTGATCTGAGCACAGAAACCAAAGTCGGCTGTAGGATAACAGAATTTTTAAATGTTAAATTGGTGCACCCCAAAAAAGTAGGCTTCCTACAAAACTTCTCTATTACTACATACAGATTCTACTCCTCTATGCTTGAGAAGGGTTTGGGGGGATTTCTCCTTTTTTTCCCCCACGACTACATTCTCCAGATCGCAAAATCCAATGTGCAAGATAGGTACGAAATCCAATGTGCAAGACAGGTACAAAACCTGAAGGTATTTAAGCAGGGCAGAATTCCATGGAATGAAGATAAGACTTTTTGTCCTCTGGAAGAGGTACACAAGCATTACACTGTAGAAGAATGGTACTTTGCCCAGTCCTTCCTTGAAGAATCCTAGACTGGTAACAGCCAAAAAAAGTAATCAAACAGAAAGCAGTAGGAATGTGTTCTGCGCATGGTATGTTATACAGCCTGAACTAGAAAAAACAAATCCACAAACCATGGCTTCTGCCCTGCTAAACAGATTTTACTTGTGCAGCTATTGAATTTAACATTTCACAGCAATTTGACCATCAGATACAGGTACTACAGCTGACAGAGACATGAAAACAAGGCTTCAGATAAGTGAAGTGCTGCCCCACTGAGCAGAAAGAACCTGGACAAACAAACCTTTCCACAAGGTAACTACTGAAAAGAACAACCACACTCAAGAAAACAAGAAAAGTCACCTATTCCTATAGCCTTCAGGTGCAGCAGCAATGCATGTTCCATCATGTTACTCTATCCAGCTGCAGCACTCCCACTTCCCAGGCATGTAAAGCATCAATAAGAACAGAGTTAAGGCAGGAGACAGATATTACCTTATCATTGACACTAAGTTAGAGAGAGAGAGAGAGAGAGGGAGAGGGAGAGAGAGAGAATTTAAAATATCAAGTCAGTTTTGAAGTGTTATGCCAAGCAGTGCTACCAAAAGAGCCACAGTCATGAAAGTGCTAAGTTGTACCAAGTGGACAGTTTAACAAGGAACTACCCCAGCCCGGTTATCAAAATGCTGCCTTAAAAAAACCAACAAAATAATCAAACCTATCTATAGGGTCCACCGAGTTCCTCACCAGCACTTCTTGGCCTTTATCAAGGTGTTACACTCAACTCAGAGCACAGCTTATATGAATGAACACAACAGAAGCAGTAGCAGTGTACATCTCCTGACCTACCAATGAGGTCTTCAGCACTCTGACACCAGCAAGGAGAGAAAAGACAGGCAAGATTTAGAACCCAGTTTCATCAAGCAGGAGCGTGTGTAGCTATGCAGTGGTGACAGGCAGACTGGTATCTCTTACTTTCCTTTTCCTTACTTTCACCAGTCTCCCAGAAGCCAGACTCCTCTAGAGAAGGGGAAGAGCTTGAAATGGGTCAACTTCTTCCACCCTAAACAACTGCTAGAAGCTCTATAATCACACAAAGAGCTACTCTCAACACTGATTACAGTACCTCCCCTTCGTACAGAGCATTTTTACAGCTGACCCGTTTTCTCCTTCCTCGTTTTCTCCCAGTCTCCTGGGGCTGATGTTGATTTACATAGGCTGCTAATCCTATCCTTTTGCCACTCCGCTGTGACAGCTCTTACATTTTTGAGCCTCCTCCAGCTAACTCTTCTCAGCCACATCCTCTACTGTAACTATTCACTTATATTCTCATCTTCTCTGAATCCACAGAGTTTGTCCGCAAACACAAAGAAAGAAAACCTCCTATGCAAGCAAGCAGCACATCCAACAATGCAGGTAAGCAAATCAGGTTGCTTGTGTTCTTTCTTCACACTCCATCTCATAAATAATATGTGACTGCAAACCATCTAGACTAAGGAATATTGCTGAGATACATTTTCATAGCATTTTGAATTCCTACCCAATTGTACAAACACCATCGCTTAAACTTTTAGGTTTCTTTATGTTTTGCACTTTCCTACATACCAAGAAGTCAGATAATGCATCTTTCTCCCAACAGTCGTGACAGATTCTTCAAGTGGCTTCACATATTGCCACATAGGTTTAACACTTACCACAAACTCACTTACTGTACACAAGTTCATGCGTGCATAACAATTAGCTGAAAAGCAAGAGTTTCTTTTGTCATTTCATCATTATATTAATGAAAGTGCGTTACACTTCCAGTCCAAGAAAAGGAGACCCAGTACAGATGCAGTATTAATGCTTAGTCATGTACAATTTTCATGTACAATTAGCGACCTTCTAATGAAAAAGGCAAAACATTAAAAGCAAGTCACGACAACCTGAAGAGATGAACAAAGCAACTGCAGCTAGCTGCAACTTTTCTCTTGCAATCATTCACATCTTTGCTTCACCGTGCGGTGCCAGTTACTTCATATTTACCAACGTATTCATGTTTGCTTCAACATCCTTCCGGTCTAACGCATTCACAGCCTTAATCTTCAGGCCCTCATAATTTCAATACCTGCCACCTGTGAGTCATAGATTTTACAACATAGAATGCTACTGCTTATCATCAATAAAAATTCACCTCAAATTTCCCTGCCAACTCTCCGTTCACCAATTTACACCCGAGTCAAAGTCTGCTGGGAAAGGGAAAACAGAACATTGAAACAATTGTCTGGTACTCACTTAGTTTAACTGATCCATCCATTCCTAACAACACATTGTCACTCTTAATGTCCCTGTGGATGACCTGGTTGGCATGTAGGAACTCAAGTGCTTGCAAGCACTGGATGGGAGGGGGGAAAAAAAAAAAAAAAAAATTTCCACACAGAAGTCTAAAGTCAGTCTTTAAACTCAATGTCATCTACTGAACTGGATATGGCGCGAGTGGAGGGGAGGGGGGAAAAAAAAAAAAAAAAAAAAGTATCAGCACACAGAAACACTATTTGTGTATGTGAACACAAATTCAAAAGCAATGTTTACACCCTCAGCCAGTGTAGAGTCTAAAAATGTAGCAGGTATTATTTCAAATAACCAGCAGAGGAAGCTCTTGTGCTAAAAAATACTCTCATGAGGTCAAAAATCATTTAACCATGGAGGTTCTCTGCTATCTTATCAAATCCATAAATCAAACACCTCATCACCCAATAATCACCCAAGATGATCTCAGAAATCCCAGATGTTCATTTTGGTATATTCCACACATTCTACAGAGGAAGCGTAAAGGATTATGTGAGAGCTTTTTAGCCTGAAGTCCCACCAAGAGGAATTGATGAGTCTTCATTCTCAACACGCATGCAACTCCAACAGTGAAGGCTGTAAAATATCTTTATTATGAAAATCACTAATAATGGTTTTGCATTGTTTTTAGATTAAAACCTTTCACACTAAGTTTCTGCCTAAAAACACAATGAAATTTACTTCAGCTATTTGAGGAAAAAAAGGCAAAAAAAAAGGTTAAGTTTTTTATCTTTTAATATAAGCAGAACATTTACGATTTGGAACTTGGCATGGATGTAGTCCCCAGTAAGTTTTTTGTGTCTTCATTTGCTTTAGTAAAGCGGCACTGATTTGCAGAATAAAGTGTACCTAACATACTGGGCAGCTGAGCTTGATAAAATACAACAGTTAAATATTAGACCTTTTCCTCACAAAAGTTAATTACTGTTACAGTAAATAGTTACTTTTGGTTCTTTGCTTCCAGCTCTGGTTTCTCTGGAAACCATTACCTGTCCATAGACATTAATGTACAAGTTTGCTTTCCATCCCCTCCCTTTGAGTTAGTCAAAGACAGATGTCATGTTGATGTAGTCAAATGGGGTTTTTAAAAGCCTGCGTTTCTCCTGGACAGCAGATACTACAATTACTTCTCATTCTACCATAATAAATCAAACCTGAGATGGATGCCAGCACTCTGACTCAGGGCAGAAACCACTGATAAGTTGTGACATCAGCTACTTTTAACCTTTCCATTTGAAATCTTGCTGCAATCTTAAAATTCCTCCAAGTACCATTTTCTGGAGAATTATTTTTCTGAGAAATCCATAAATAAAGCTTAACTGCCCCAGAACTATAGATTTCACACAGTATTAAAACTGCTAAAATGAGAGAGTCTGCATCATGTTCGTTTTTATATTAGTACACACTTTTTAAAGAATTCCTGTTTCTTCAAATCCGCTTTCACACTCTAAGCAAACAGTTCCCCTTCTTCCTTCTGCAAAACGCTCCAAAGCCTTTCGACTTTTTTTCTTTTCCTTTTTTTAAAGTATGTTCACGTCTCTACTTTCTACATTACCTGTGCATGAATATTGAGTTTTGTTTTGGTACCTTTGAATGTTCTTTGTTGGTCAAAGTTAAAAAGGACATTCTTTCCAGATGCTAAACTCCATTGCTTTTCCTTGAACTTCAGTCCTTGTTATTAGTATCTTTCTGTTAACATTGTCAGCAGGACAAGGCAACCCAGGTCCAAATGCAAAATCTTTATTTGCTGCATCACCTAATACTCCCAAAAACCCGTCTCAAAAACTACCATATTTTGAGTTAAAACTTGCAAACTCCCAATTTTCTGAGTTAAACTAATTGTTATTTTCTGTAATTTTAATATTGATTTCTGCCCAGTATCATTTGCTCTTTCTAACTCAATGGCTCCAGCAGCAATCTTGCCATTAGTCCTAATGTAAGTGTACCATAAAACCTAGGGGAACAGAATGCACCTTCCCTACTCTACCCATCAACTATAATACTCACCTCTCTGCAAACAGCAGCAATCTGTGCTTCATCCATACATGTTTCTGTGACCACATCTGTTAGTGAGCCTCCAGCTAGATACTCCATCACCACAAACAATTCATCTCCTACGAGGTAACTACAAAGAGAAAACAAAAATCATGCCCGTTTGCCATCAAGCGATCGAGAACTGAAAAGTAACTAATAAGAGCTGGTCAATGAAATGATTCATAAGCACTTCAAGACAAACAGTAAAGAAAGCTAATCTCTGAAAGGTAGCCTGAAATGTAACTGCTGATGATAAAAGCTGCTGCAGGCAGGATAACACCCAAGATATCTCATGCACAAGCACTGCTCCAGCTGTGCTCTCGTCCACCACTGATCCCCAACTACATACAGCACTGTACTCATGACAGAAGATTCTTTCTGAATTATCCAGACCGTTCCCTGTAACAGATGACTTTTTTTCTTTTTACAGTCTAAATACAGTCTCATTTGCTTATAAGACCCTTAAGTACAGGAATTTTGGGTCTGTGTAAATACATAAAGTTATAACCTCTTGAAACCCATGGGGATGAAGGAATCAGACAGCTGCCTGCATTTACCTGTCCAGGAAGTTGACTATGTTGGGGTTCTTTAACTCCTTCATTACCAGTATCTCATTAATAATCAACTCCTTCTTAGGCTGTTTCTGCAGGTTTATCTGTTTAATAGCAACCTGAATAGGACAAAATAAAACAGCAATCATTCAAACCTGGGTATCAAGGTATAACCTTTCAGTCATTCTTAATACAGTGAAAAGTTAGAAGAAATTCTGTAACAGGATTAAAGGAATTTAGCACAGCTTGTGGCTGGCAAGTTATTTATTTGTTAGCATACAACTTAAAAGAATTCAACTTGATGAGCATGAAACTCGCACCCATAGCCAACATCATCTTCTTGCAGCTGAGAAGATACACAAACAACAAAGGTCAGAACAGAAAGCAAAGGAAACATTAAGGACATAAAAAGAAACTTGCCCAATTTCCTATCAACAGGCCTAAAGCAGAAGAGGATCGTGTAGCAACTAAGAGAGAAAGCATAAGCCTTCCAATACAAGGCAAGGCAATTTGTTTTGCTATATTCTGACCAATTTAGTGTTTGGGTGTAAGGAACACTGGGAGGCAGAAGGAATTCCTCTCAAACCCCTTAAGCCAATGAACTATACCAGAAAGAGAAGGGAAGATGAAGATCTATCTTTTCCAGAAAATAAGCTAGCTGAGAGAAGTACTCCAGACTTTAAAATGGAGAAGAATTATCCCAATTATGTTAGCTACAACCCTTTGAGGAGGCAGTTCAGAGTTTAACAAGACAATGTATCTGTGAGTCCAAAACCAAATCACAAGAACCAATACAATCTTGTAGAAACATTCATTATCATATTGCCAAGGGCATTAAAAGAAAAGAATCTGTGGCACAGGATCACAAAATAACTAAGATTAGAGGCAAACTCTGGAGGTCATCCTGTCCAATCCCTTGCTTAAAGTACACACAACATGAAGGAGGTTGCTGGGGGTCTTCGTGCAACTGAGTTTTGAATGGAGATCTCAATGAACAGATATTCTACAGCCTCTCAGGGCTCCTGTCCAAAGTTTGATTGTCCCAACTGTGAGGGGGGAAAAAAAAATTTCTAATATCTAACCAGAATTTTCCTTACAGCAATTTTTGTCTGTTAGCTCTTATCCTATCATTGTGTAGCTCTTAAGAGGAGCCTAGCTCCACAATCTCTACTCCTTCCCATTAGGGAACTGAAAACAGCAATAAAATCCTCCTTTGGCCTTCTCATCTTACTGCTGAAAAGACCTAATTCTATCCTCAGACATTAAGCACTGAGGAAGCAAGACTACTGCATTTGTTTAATGCATGAAGACTGCAAGCAGTCAACTGTTAGCATACCTGCCTGACAAGATGCAGAGGAGGTCTAAGAAAGGAACTGGACTACAAAATTTACTCTGCATCAGTAAGAAGACAGGAAGCACTGCAGTATGTAGAAAGTAAATTAAAGAGACAACATATTGAGATGATTGAAAAGCTTGCACTTTATCAAGACTATAGTGCTGGCAAATGTGGAAAAGCTGCTTGTGGATATTTAAAGGAAAGTTACGGAAATCTGAATTTAAAGAGAAGCAAATAATTCCTAAGATTTTAGTCCTAGAAACCAGAGATGACAAGCATGCAGAGTATTGATGTCATCAATTTCACCAATTGGGTTTGGAGACATCAAGAAGTAAAAGCAAAGAGCAGGATGTGGAGAAGGCACTCTACAGGGGCAAGCTGATTGCATACAGATAGGTGTAGCCATCACCTCTACTGAGATGGGACTAAAGAAAAAATGCGCCATGTTTTGTTTCTGAAAATACAGGACACTGTTGCCCACAATTCTCAAAGGATAACTGTTTTCAAAACCCATTTCTGGAAGACCTCACTTGTTCTGACATTCACTGGAAAGATAAGACTATTTTTAGCTTTCAGCATCAGACTAAGACAAACATTCTTTTAGAGGTGATAGCAGAGATGGAAGCCTCAGAAACAAATCTAGTCAAATCATTTCAGCCACCTACAGAAGAACATTAATACAGAAAAAGTATTTTCATTGTGGTAAACACAGAAATCTTACCTCCTGCCCTGTTGCCACATCAATAGCTGTGAAAACTGTACCTGAAGCCCTGTGAAGAAAAAGAATAGTGTTACAGCCAGATGCCTCTCTCCGGGTAACAAACTCGCACATGAACAGAGAAATCACAAACATGAAATTGTGTCAGCTTTTGGTCGCAAGAGCTGTATCAAAAAGAAGGCTGTTAAAAGTAAGTGGTGTCATAGAAATTCCAGTCAGTTCACATAAACCAAATGAACTGCAGATATACTCTCTTCTGACACCAGCTATCCGCCCTGCATTCAGGATGTCTAAGCCCCCAGAAGTTGTGCTCCCTATGATCAGAGAAGCTGGGGAGCCCTTTCTGTATTAGGTGTTACTTTTCCTTTTCCCCAAGGCGAAGCCTGCCCACAAACACACACACAGACCTATCTGGAAAGTATGCAGTAGGAGTTAGGCATATATATAAACAAAGCTGGTAAAGCTAGAACTTAGATATACCCTTTTCTCAGAAGGATTCAGAGGACTGCTAGAAAAATAACTTAGTCAAGGCAGTATTGCTAGCTTAGAGCACAGAAAGCCTTCTGCTATGCCCTCACGATATTCAGCAGTCATCTTACAAACAGGATGAACGCATCTTACCGGGAGAGGACTAGATACACCCACAGAGATGTTACATAGCTATGCTTTTTCGTTAAAAGACAATTCAAAATTGCTACGAGTCTGTAAAGCCCCCACTATCTGTTTATCACTGCTTAACACAGCCAATATTTCTGCCTGCTTCAGTGAGCGGTGACCACGTGATGGTATCAGACACAGAGCAGTACCCCACTTTTAGCACTGGCTCACTGGTAACAGAAGTTGGGGTGAACACTTACCCCTGCCCGATTTTTTCATATCTGGTGTATTTTTTCTTGGGATCTCCTATGCTCACAATAGTGTCTAAAAAAAAGAAAAAAAAAAAAAAAAAAAAAAAAAAAAAAAAAGCAAAACCACACACAAAAAGTCAATACCTCTTTTAGTAGGGCTGGCCTGGCCAAGATACCTCCAAGTATGGGTCAGCTCAAGTAGCAAAGTCTGAAGCGTGAACAGACAAAGCTTTCTGATTCTGTTTCCGTCATAAATGGCCCACATTCAGACAATCGTTATGCTAGATTATAATTTTAACAAGACAGATAGTGCTATTTCCCCTCATATTTCAATTTAATGACAGTCTTCTGTGTAGCAAAACCCAGTATGAAATTACAACAAATCCATTGGCTTAGCCTAGCCCAGAAATATAAACATTGATATAGTGAAAAATTATCTTCAAGGTGATTATAGAACAAGCAACAGCAGAAACTATTTTGTGTTACTATGGTCGTATTATACACACGTATCACATTATCACAACTGAACTTCAATCCAAAAAAACTGTTCTACAGTTTTTTTTAACTAATAGTACTCTGAAGCACATCGATCATGAAAACTTATGAACGCATTTCTCTCAACAACCATCTGACGCAAAACCAATAAAGCACAGTGTTCACACAACCTTTATACAAAAGTAAGTAAAAAACTTAATATTCCACCCCCGGTCCTAAAGCCTTTGTTTATCAGAAATAAAAGACACCTACGTAGCTTTTCCATGATCTCATCATCCGACATTTTGGTCTTCTTTTTCTGTTTATCACCTGATTTCGCCACACTGTCAACAGAAGTATCACTGGCTGATGCAGGGATGGGATCAATTACAGAACGCGTATAAATCTGTTAAGAGAGACCATTTACCTGAGCATTTTCTTTGCAATCACTGACCTTCCATTGAAAACAATCACAGTTCTTCAAAGATCCCTACGCACCATTTTACCTAACAGACTGGAAGCAGAAATTAGACCTGAGAAACATAAAAGTCCAGTAAGTCAAGATGCTAGCAACCTTACTGGCCTCTGAAAGACAGACCCAGGCACCTCCTGAGCAGAGCTGATCTAGGAGATTAACACTAACTTCAACAAACAGACATTTTGTAGATTTTCTGCCTGCTTATTCTTTATAACCCATACTAGTTTACCAGACAAACAGAAATCAACTACTACTAAGATCTAAAGGAAAAAGATTCATGCTTCACCATGAAAAGCAGCATGATACTCTCAGAAATTTCCTGGTTGCACCCAATTTAGGAGATTTTCTTGGAACTTTATTTAATTTCCTCCTGAGCTGTTCACAGATACATGCAGCTACTCTAGAAATATCAAACTGTAGAACCTGTCAAATTTATATATCTACATGCCCAGACTGAGCAATTACAAAGCAGTATCACTTGACAAATAAACACAATTCACATTTGCACTTCTGGAGCAATAATAAGTGGGCAACAGAGCAGCAAAATGTACACCTATAACAGCCAAAAGAATAAGCTAAAGCATGTGGGATCCCTGGGACATTACTAACAAGGTGTGTAGTTCAGGATGACTAGACTAAAACTTAAGGAACAACTTCTTAAGCATTTGTCTTTTCATGTAATGCTGATGTGAGTGAAATAAGCTTTAAAATCTTAAGTTTGAATTATTTTGGGTTTAGGTAGTATATTTGGTGATGCTGTCAGACTGCAATCAAATAAAGAAAATCAAACACTATGCTTCTACCACTGTAGTGGGTAAAGTTACAGAAACTAGCTATAGGTTTTTAGGACTAAAAAGCCTCCTCCTCACATGTTAAGTTTAAGGATAAGCATAACTTCAACACAAGCCAACAAATAAATTCAGCATTTCTGATCCAACTGATAGACAGGAAATAGGCATTTTCTTGGCAAATTCTAAATAAAAAACCCCAGAACTCTTCCCTAAAACCTCACAATAGTTCAGTTCATAAACATACCACTTTGCTAGAAAACATAGGTAGAAAAAGTTCCGCAATACTGAAAAACGCAGGTCTGCACTGTAAATTGAACAGCTGCTCACCGATTTTGTGTGATCTGGCCGGGGAGCAATAACAGGAGGAGGAGCTTCTTCATCATCCTCATCATCATCTGCCACAGCTGTTGATGGTTCTGAACCTTTGGCATTGGTCTACATTTTTATCAGAGTTTTAAGGGGGAAAAAAAAAAAATCAGATAAAATTGTCTCCCCCACAGTGCTGGGTTTTTTTTCCCCCCACATGAAGATATAAAAACTCTTACTGATGTCAAAAGAAAAGGTTGAGTGGTTTAAGTGCCCTATTACATTTTACTATGAGACTCAAATGTTATTGCTCCAGTGAAATATGCTCTGTTGATCCCCCAATTTATGTTTTTATTCTGCTAAAAAAGTCTCATTTTGTTTTATTCAGCAAGACTCAGTATATACCAAATACAGGCAACCTGAACTTGTATGCACCTGAGAATATACAAAGAACAGTATATACACTCACCGTTGATGTTCCTGAAGTGAAACCATCTTTTTCTAAATAGGACAAATAGCAGAATACATGAAATCATCAGAAAAGTAATAAAAAGTGAATTTTACAGAGTAAAGAACACAGACCGCTTTGGAGATTTTTTCCATCTCTCAAAAAGCAAAATCCCACAGTCACAAATGACAGAAAATAGTACTGCACTGTAAGACCATCAGAAGGAAGTTCTAAGTTTCTAAACTCCTCCCCTCAGGGTAGGCAAACCCACTCATTTCCCAGCTTGCTCTTCACCTCACTTTAGTACCCACACACGGTTTTCCACATTGAGCTCTGCTCATCACACTGATGTGTTCTGTCTTACTGAGATGAAATCAGGATCTGTTCCCTTAGCGGTATCTTGAATCAAGGATGAGAATATTACAAAGCCTTATTACTAAGCTATTTTAGGAAATAATTTGAAAGAAAATCTAGGTTTTTGTTTGTAGAACAGTCGTTCTCTCAGCCCTGCCCCCTCAGCTCCTGATCTAGAGCCACAACTTATTTTGCACCTTTGTTCACAGACAGCTGTTTCAGCCACAGACAGGAGGAGCAAGGTCTCCAGCATCAAACCAATTAATCACAGTCTCAGAGCCCCAGCTTCATAAACACAGCCTGTTAAAGTCAATTTTGACTGCTATTTTTAATTATCCAGTTCCATTTCTTCCCCTCTCCACTTAAAACAGGAAATTAACTGGACAATGCCAGTTTCCAGTAAGTTTTAAATCCATCTTTAAATATTTGTTCCTCATTTAAAAGTAGCTTGCTTTTTCAGTATTTGAATCTGATTTATTATTCTGACAGAGTATGACTGTGTTCCAAATACCCTCTTCAATATGTCTTACACCCTCTTGAATCTCACCTGGAGCAGAAAAACTCAGATACTTCTGTTTTGCTGTGTCTTTGGAGTCATAGAATTTCAGCACATCTAGTACCGCCTGGGGGTTTTTCTTCTGTTCTAGTTTTGTGATATTTGAAGTCTGAAGCAACCGAGCCCATTGCTCTGGCATTCCCTGAAAAAATTACGCTATTTTAAGCATCCCTCTAGCATTTGAAAAAGATTTTTTAAAAGCAGAACAAATTTCTTTCCTCAGTAAAAAGCATAACACACACAGCTTTAAACACATTATATAGAGAACCATATGTCTGTAGGTGACACAGCACAAATCATTGTGCCAACATGACACCACCTCTTTCAGGTGTATTAAGCCAGATGTGAGGAATGGAAATCAGAAAGTGCTCAACAAAACCAGTGTTACCCATGAAAGTAACAGTAAACTGAAGAAGGTCTCTCAGGGAAGGCCCTCCCAGGTGAGAAAAAGCATCAAATCGACATTTACACTGCAGAAGTGCTAACAGGTCACAGACCTTATTACTCTGCATGCAGTACAATACACAGTAAAATTATTCCTTTGATAAAAATAAAGCCTAACTCGCGCTCCATTCTAAAACATCACGATGGCTTCACTAAAACACAGACCCAAGGCTGTTTTCTGAGCAACTCCAAGGCAGGTACACTTACAGTGAACTCTCCAGTAACAGCATCAAAGCCAACATGGATGGTATGCTCAAAATCTGATGGTGGGGAGATTTCTGGCCTTTCCTTTTCCTTCTTCTTGCTTCCTAAAAAAGACATTCAAAGAGCTTCTGAGCAAAGATTTAAAGTGCCTTTGTGTCCATTTAATATAACTGATCCAAGCATTATAGCAGTTCAGTTGAATGTAACCACTATTCTGTTTACTGGATGGAGGTGTTTACTTGATATTTTCAAGTTGGTATAGTCTTCATGTAAGAATCACCAATTTGTTCCCTTCAAACCATTTATACTATGGTAGCAAGCAAGAGATTAAGGGAGTGCAAGAAGCTCATTAAATGTTTACAATGCAAAAAAAGGATATTTTAATACAGATTAAGAACAACACTGAAGACAACTTCAGTTCAACCTCAAGTTAACCCTAAAGATAGTTAAAACTCAGTTGCCTCACTGCTTCAGTTCAACCTCAAGTTAACTCTAAAGATAGTTAAAACTCAGTTGCCTCACTGCTTCAGTTCAAGGTAATTAATGCAAATGAGAACTTCCTGTGATGAAGATAACAGTTTATAGCCTCTGCGTAACTAACTACCTCATTTAAATTAAAAGGAAAAAAAAAAGCAAGCGTAATAAGTACCAGAAGCAGGAACAGATAATGAGATGGACCATGTACACAATCCAACCCCGATTCAATTAAATTTATAAGATGTTTTGTAATGCCAGGGGCTCAGATTTTTTGTTTGGGGGTTTTTTGGGTTTGGTTTTTCTTTTCCCTGACAATGAGAAAATAAATGAAAATGGAAGACAATTTATAGTTAATTCTAAATATAAAAATCACCATTCTATTCCCTTTACTCAGTAAAGGTTCACAGTTAAGTTTAATGGTTTCAGGAATCTGTTTTCACCTTGCAAAAAAGCCTGAGCCCTGCTTTCTTTCCCTGCCAGAGCAGAGCATACTTGCTGTCTGCTCTCCAGGTAGAAAGACGATGTTCAAGTCCTCATCTCACAGCCCTTCGCTGAAAAGCAGAAGCCTGGCAGTGAGCTGTAGAGCACGTTTAACTTGTACCAAGAAAACTGCACATGTAATCCTGAGAATGCCTGTGGGCTCGCACAGCATAAAGCTGAATCAGCTTAATTTATTACAGTGTGCATGAGGCCAGCAAGAATCCGTATGCTGCTCACAACCACAAATTAAGGCAGTGCACCATTTTGCAATCTAACTTGATTACCATTTTATGTTTCTATGTAAAAAAAAATTTTTGCTTTGTCTTTAAATTCACCCTAAAAGTGATGTCCTTCCAGTACAGAAAAGAGCAGCTGAAACAGCACCCACTTCATTACCATGTGGTAAAAAGTTACTGAACACGGGGCAAGCATAGACTGTGCTGCTCAGAGCCAGAGAACCCATCTGAAATCCCCTCACGCTGGTGGGACAGGAAGGACAGGAGCCGAAGACAATACTTACAAACGAAAAGCCATGTGGGCTGCCTCCAGCTGAACAATGCAGTGGAAAGACACGGCTATTATAAACAGGATATCTTTAATATGGCTGCACAGCACAGAGCCAAAAAGCAAACAGATTGTCAAATGCTCTCATTAACACCAGTCACAGGACAGGAGAAACTTGCTTATCTGAAAACCTTTAAGAAAAGTACTGTTTCTTCCCAGTCTCTTGCAGTTGTTTATGTGAAAGCAAGGGAAAAAAGAAAAAAAAGGTTATAGACCTCAGGAAGGTTCCTGTACAGGAGCACTTGACGTGTAGGAAACTGGAGCCGGTGCTCAAACCCTGCAGCATGTGCTGCGCAAATAAACCCGCTCCTTCCAAAAATACACAGATCTCCTCAGCAGGCTAGGCAAGGAGACTAAAAATCACTCCTCTGTTCCCAGGAACAGCAGATCAGAGCAGCACTTCAAACACACACAAGCAGTGAGCTTCACTCCAGAGGCAAGTCCCATGTGTGATGTGTTGGGCAAGACATACTAGATGTTCTGCAAACAGGGCCACTGTGAGGCCATGCTCCTTTTCAACCTCTAATTATATTTGTAACACAATTCTGTATTTAAATGGGAATCCCTTTGATAAGAGGCAATGCTTGTTTCAAACAGCAAGTGAATCTGTGATGCGGTCCCTTGGCCTTGCAAAGACAGCAGCATATAAACCCCCGATACCAGAAGCTGGGAGACACAAGTCCTTCAGAAGGATTTGGTGGAGAATTGCTCAGTCTGATTAGGAAAGTGCCTCAAATATAACTGGACTCTTCTTTTTCCCAAATGAAGCTGCAGGCACTGAGCAAGGCACTGTCACCCAAGGTACTTCCCACACCTTCCTACATCACAAACCCATCCTCACTTCTCAGTAGCCAACCTCTATACACAAAGCCAGAAGCACAGATGTTTCTCAACAGCCTTGTCAGAGTAGGTGGATGACTCCAGATGACTAAGTTACTGAGCCGCAGCTGAAACCACACTGAAATCTGCCCTCAGCCAGCAGCCTTGAGCAGGTCACATGCATGATCCCAGGTCCCGGGCAAAGCCCCACAGCATCTCCCTTAATAAGTTCTGCTCGAAGACAAACATTTCTTGTTTTAGGGGACTATTTTAAAGCTTTCCAAAAAACACATGCAGGTTCATTTGGCTTCAGAAGTCTAGCCAAGGAAATTCATGGGAATTAAGTACTCTAGTAAAAAGATTACTATCACTTCATTTATCCTAAACAATAAAACTAGAGAGAAAAAAAAGCCATCCATGAATAGGTTATTAAATAATCCCTTCAAACTCTTATGAATTAGTTCAGCACAGAACTAGCTCAGACTTCAGGCAGAAACCTCCGCAACGCCATCTCCTAAGCTAGAGAAACCTCCCAAGAGTGGATCGGGGGACAAGGAAAAGTTGTGGCAATAGATATGATGAAGCTAGCCAGGATAGACCTTGCAAAAATCATACAGACAGATCTGTAGAACAAAGCCAAGCAGCATTATCCAGTAACACATGTGTTTGCAGTAGCCTTGTACATCTCCTGGTAAGGCATCCCTTCATTTTCTGAAGTAGAATTTACCAATTTTGTCGTAATTCATTAACTTTTGCCCTGGCTGAAGAAATTTTTCCCATGGAAAAAATTTCTACCCCAGGTTGAAATTATTTTGCATACAGTTCCAATATATTTATAAAATCCAGGAAGCAGGAAGTTAATATTTCTGTACAGCTTCCCAACAGCAGAATTTTTTTTTAAAAGCATTTAAATGAGCATTTCTGGTAAGGGTACACCTCAGCCATGCTAATGAACAGAACAACTAACATCTGACTATTGTTTTAGTGCCAGAAAATCACTGTGTCCACCTCTATTCTTCTTACACTGCACAGTTTTGCAGTCTTGAGGACCAAAAACATTTCTTTGGATGGTTACATTATTCTTGCTGTGGGTCATTCAACTGACAGGTTTTTCTCCAAATTAAAAAAAATACAACTTTCAGATAGTTTCTTTAAGCTAGATAATTCAATTACCATTTCTCTTTACATTATCTTGCCATGCAGAAAAACCTTCTGCTTTTTTTCAGAAGGACATTACTTTCAATAGTTTTTAACATCTAGAAAACATAAACTTACGTTTTCTCTAAAATGTACTTTTCTCAGCAGAAATTATCTCTTCCATTTTTAGTTTGTATTGCTAAATACTATAAGGTAAAAGACACATGCTAAAAAGTATGCAGATTAATTTCTGTTAATTTGGTACACATCAGAATTTACAGAGTGGTCTGATTAAGCTTACGTAATGGTACTCCAAAGCAATTTCAGATGAGCCAATGCTTTAGACAAGCGTTCGATTCCCCCCACCAGCCTTTGCAGCAACAAACCCACCATCAAGACGGAAAGAGGAAACATCCAAGGAGAAGTAAAGGTGCTGGAAAATGCCACAAAGCTCTCCAGCTGCATTGCACCCACTTGCATTCATAAGTTGTTTCACAACACAATCAAGTCTTACACGGTATTAATTCAGAGCAAGGAAAACCTTCCTTCACATGGAGTTTATGTTCTATTTCATTATATCCTATCTATAAAAAAGGGCTACAAATGCCCTGATAATCAATGCAACAACTTAATGACAAGTGCCATCCCAGCTCCTAAACTGTTCTCCTAGTCTGAGGATGGGTAGATTCGATCCTTCCACAAGATTTTCTTGTGGCACTCACCTTGATGATTTCTAGGCATTTCCTCCCAAGACTAACGATAAAATGGTAGAACAACAGTTTCTGCAGTACTGAAGGGCCAACCTAGAAGCTGCTCCAGACATGTTGCACTACCTCCAGCTGACAGCACCCAGATTTATCAGCTTCAGTCTCAGAGGCCTGTACTCTTTCTTTTGGGGTGCTTCCACCAACCTGTAGTAGCTTCTCACATTCTCTTTACAGACTTACATAGACGCTTTAAGGCTTACCCATGTCAGTAAAAATGACCACCACTTCTATCGCTGTAATCCAGCCACAGACAGTTATTTCACAATAAGTGACCTTGTGAAATAACTATTCTGCTTCCAAAAGCTACACTTGCCAAATCCTTCCATCCTCCAAAGAGGAAAACACACCCACTGTTGAGAGCACAAACTCTGCCAGATCTTCCAAGCACAGAGAAGCCTGCCTCTAGCGTCTGTCTCCAGGACAAGGCATCGCTGCAGAGGGACTGCTCACACAGCTGAGCAAGAGTAAAAACCAGCCCTGGGGAAAATACTTAGCCAAATTAATAAATAACCAGAGGAGCAAAGTCTCTTGAAACAGTCAAACCTGTGCCGGCATGACTGAACCAGTCCTGCCCAGCTCATCAGCAACAGGGCACAGGAAGCCCAAAGCAGAACTAGAAGATATTAAGAGCAGCGGAGTCTTCCCCTTACGCATCTTAGCATTTTTGTGGTTACTATTAACTGGTAGAGATTAATAAAATCCATAGCAATTTCAGGTCAGGCTTGTAAGTCCCTGTGCAGTTTTACCACACCAGGTATTAGAAGATATTTCTATCTATGCACTATTTTATTGTATAAGGATACAGATATCCTGGAGAAACAGGTTCAGAGCTCCTGTGCTGTACATACATTCATCACACAGAAAAGAGGGTGGAAACGAAGTGCAAAACAGACTGGTTTCATTACAGCAATTTTTTCTCAGAAATAATCCAGATTTTTCTCCCACCAGTAGTTAATCCTAACAGTGCAGTTACACAGACAGAAGGAGCTAATTTTTCTCAATTCTTTCATGTACACTGCACTCTCCCCACTATTGCCTTGCAAACTTCTGTCTCCTCAAGGTACCTCACAAATGGTCATCAGCATGAAGTAACCACCAAAACAGCTGGGTGCTCCATTTAAACTAGAAATCTGCATTTAGTGTAGCAAAATTGTGAGTAATATAGTACCCAGGAATCACAAGCATTTATTAGAGTTGTTTGGAAATGCAGTACTGTAAACTGGGCAGCAAACACAAGAAGCAATAGGTGGTGCTTTTGCTCAGTGAACTTTTCAATTTTTCTTACTTAGCATTTCATCTTCAAACATCCCAGTGGAAACAGAAAGAACATCTCAGCTTATTCAACACGTATCCAACTTACTTCCTCCAGTCCCCTACACTTGAACAGGCTGGACTCAAACGTCTAAAGCACTACCAAAACTTCTAAGAAGAGTAAAGGAACACAAGTAGTAACCTTGGAAAATAGAGGTATCTTACCTCTTTCAGTGCTAGCGAATATGGAGATGATTTTATTCCTATGTTTCCTCTCTTCTGGTACAGAGGGCAGGGGTTTCAAACTGTGGTTGGCAGACAGCTGGTCTTTGCCCCCTGGATAGAAGAGAGCACTTCTCATCCGGACAGGAGGAGCTGGTGGCTTGTCTTCCAGTTCTCCGTTGTCAAACATGATTCTCAATAGCTAGTGAAAGCACTGAAACAGAAATATTTGTTTTAATGTAGAAAGAGAACATAGAATACATAAATATAGCATTTCTTCTGTGGGCTCATAAAGAAAGCAGGTGTGCATTCAACTCTGAGGAACTCAGCAAGCACTGCACTGGCACACGCTGATGTCTCTACCAAAGAAAACAGATCCTTTCCTTGCTCCCACGCTGGGCCACCCACTCATCTGTACCAGCAGCAGCATTTGTAGGATGGAGTGACAACATTTGCTAGTGAAAAAACTAACCCAGTCAAAAAGAACAATCAGTTATAATGTGGATCAGTTCCCAGATCTGGTTCACTATCTGTTCACACAAAGGTCGCATACGTGAGAAGGATAGTACATGTAAGGGTGTAAGTACATCATCTTTTAGGGGTAACTCAAGCCCAAAGACCTTCATGCTCTAGAGTCAAACACCTCTAAAAGCCTTAGATGGTTTCTTTCTTGTCATTTATCAACAAGAACTTGGGGAGAAGAGAGCTTATGTTCCTAAGTCATATTAAGAATACCTCTACTCAAATTACGCAGCCCACTTTAAAGAGGACTAAGTTCCACTGAATGCATTCCACTTCTGAATGAGGACTTGCATTGTTTCACTACTTTGTGCCACACTCTCTCCATTTGTACAAAGAACACATACTACCACCACGATCCTCTGAGTCCTTAACAAAAACACGAGCAGGGTCACAAACAAATAGCTGCTAAAACTAAAACCACAGCACAATAAAGCATCTACGTGACAATTTCATATTCAAGAGAATTTTCACTGGCCTTTCCTCCCCATAATATCCTGGAGATTTTTCTCATGTTACCAAGAAACAGACAGCCTCTCTGCTACAGAATAAACAAGACAAATAAACATCTGCAGAACAATGACAAGCTGAATCACAAATATGACCCTCGTTCCTCCATACACTCAAATGATCAGCTACCTCTTTGGAACAGCAACCGACACATCTCCTCTGTGTTGACCTCCTCCTCTCATGACATTTTGGGAAATCAAGAGCCTACTGGTGTCTACCAGTCGCCTATCGTAGTCCCAAAGCGTGACTGAGTTCCAGCCATACCACTGGAGCAATCATTATCGGTGTCATTCAAAGAGTGTCAGGGTAAGACAGTGCAATCCACTCTTAATTATCACACCTTATTTTCAAAGTATTGTGCTATACAATGTCTTGGCACAACACACACAGTCTTAGCAGCAGAGCTAGAACATGCAGACTGCCATTCCCTGTCATTTCACTGAAGTTAAAAATCAATCATTTTGCTCAGGTTCAAATCCAAACAGCTAGTTTCCTCCTCACAGCTGACCACAGAAGAAAAGAGCAGTTCCTCTCTCCTTTACCATCTCTGTCTTCATTATGCAGGGAAAGTTTGCACAGCATCAGAAAGTTCTGAAGTTGCAGCAGAGGTTTAGCATTATGGGCAATGACTGGAGGAGGGATTAAAGAAAAGGAAGAAAAAAAAAAAAAGAGTGCAAATCACCCTGCATCTCCTTTACTGCTGTCTCACTCCCCAAAAGAGGAAAATGAGCCTGTTCATCTCACAGCAGCCAGGCGTAATCACTCTTGCACCATCACCCACGTGGCTGCCTTGCTGAATCATAGCTTGTGCAGGGAATTGCAAGGACCAGGGGCATTTTCATGTCTTCCAGTACCTCACAGAAATCTGAGCAAAGGGGATGTACATTTGTACTACTCTGACTACACAATTAATGGTGGGGGGATTTTTAGCTTGGTTGAAACACATTTACTAAAATGATTACCCTAAATTTGAGTAACCTCATAAAAGTATGCTAAATCTTGATCAAATGACAGAAGCAGCAAAGGTAATATATGGAAGAGGATGTAATTAGGTGAAAGAGATTCACTTTCATCTTTGCCAGTGATAATAATACCAGTAATAACAACGTATTCAAGCACATCAGCAACTCCCCCACAATCACTAGTTGCACTACATTTAATTACAAGAACTAGAAAGCAATGGAAGAAACCACAGAGACAAGCTGTGAAGCTGCAAACAGCAGCTTAACTGCTGACTTCAGACATTCAATCCCACCCCAGGACAGTGCTGCAACCCACTATACTCACCAAAAAACAGACTCAAAGAGCCAAAAGCTCTTCTCCCAACAGTTCTGCTGCTTAGCCCACAAAACATACTCATAGGTACCAATGGTGCTGACCACAACGCTCCAAGTCTCAGTCCTCATCTCCAGTATGTGACACTATCCCAATAACTCTCCTTTTGATAAAGGTTTCTTGCCCTGCACTAAGGCAGCAAAAATGGAAATACTCTCTTCTTCCTCGGCAGCCTTAGACACAACTATAACAAACTGCAGCGGCTGATGAGCAAACACACTCTCTCCTCTGCTACAGAGGCAGCAGCAAACGGCTAGGCAGGGTCTGTGCCATCCGAAATCATGCAACAACAGTGGGAGACCTGAAGCTATATTCCTCAGAAGTGCAACTCTTTCCAGCTTTGCCTGGTGAGGCTGAGGCACAAAAAGCACAGGGAAGCTCCTTGTGTAGCTTAACCCACTCTCTTCCTGCCAGCCCCTGAAGAGATCTGCAGTGAGCCATTTGCACATATGTTCAGAGTCTCATTTTGACAATGATGTTCCAGGAGTCAGTTCTGCTGCTGACTGGCATATCCGGGTCACAGAAGAGCGAGAGCAGCTCCTGTTGCTGCCACTGGTGGGAAAACACACAGAAACATAACCCTGACAGTGACTAGAAACTGGAAAGTAAGGTGAGAACTGGACAGCATTTGCAGAAAGCTAATGAACCTATGCTGCTGCAGCACAGTAGTCTGAATGCTCTGGCTTTGACTTGGCTTTTTTGTTGGGGTTTCCCAACCCCCCTTCAGTTCCCCCTTGTGTGAGCATAAAGCGAGGCTGCTTCCAGAAGAACTTCCTAAGAACTTCCTAAGTACAACTCATGCTGGTCCTGGCTCCCTCAGCCTCCCAACACTGACATGCACTCTCATCCCAGCTGAAACAGTGTGCTTGTTGGGCAGCAGGTTCTATCACGGAGGTCCTCCTCCACCAAGTGGTTCCTCTGACTTCTAAAAAGAGACAACATTTTTCCTCTCAAGCTTGTTTGCAGATTGACTAAAAGGAAATAAAATTAAATTGAAGACAATAATTTTCCTATCTTCTGTAGTGCACAGTCACATTTTTCCTGGAGCACTTGTACTTGAGCAGATCGAGCTTTAAATGCGCATTACGCATGCATACACATCAGTCTGACAGTGTAGTACTATGGTACCACGCGTCGAATGAAACAGCTGGTATAGAAAGTTCTCACATCACGATGAGCTGAATTTGTCTTCTTAAGATGTTCAAATTAATGTATTTGAGGACTCTGGGCTATACCTGTATTTCACTGCCTGGGATTTGAGGCAAAAGTAATTGGACTACTGCTTGGGGAAAAAAAAAAAAGTAACCAAAACACATCAAGTTCAGCGCTGTTTGACAACACGTACAGAAACTCCTACTCCTGGTACACGATTCCCTGGCTTCACACTGCCACTTAAGCAACAGATCTCCAAGCAGCCAGAGTTAAATCAGTGAAATAAATCAAATCCTCTGTATGTACATAACCTGACAGGAGGCTCAGAGAGCTGCAAACTGAACTTGGTTCTGTTTACTGCACGTAAAAATCACTCAGCTTGTCTACTATCAGCAGTGTAACACAGAAGGAGCATCACAAACATCAAACTTATGACTATTTTACAGGGATGACCAAAAATCAGAAGTAATAGATTTCAGGCTAACAATGCATTAAGAAATGTAATCACTCTGCTTTTGAAATGCCAATCCTTCGTGTGCCACTACAGCTGCAGGACCTTACCAGGACACCACGTGAGCTGCTGCAAGGAGAGCTGCAGAGCATTTGGGCCGTAGTCACAGACAACAGGCACAGTCGTTGAAAGCAACACAGAAAAAATGTTTGCTGTCCATCAGAAGGAACTGAAGAAGAAAAGATAATAGATCCAAAATTATAAAAGCCCTAACGGTAAGCCACTTCCCTGTTCCTGCCCTAGCAGAGGGCACAAAGGTTGAGAAAAGAGAGTTATCCTTAGAGCAATCTGCACAACAAGGGTTGTCATTTGCTGTCTTCCTGTAGAGCCTTATAGGGTGCTACTGGCAACATCTGTCATGCACAATGAGCAGCATCCGGGACAGCAAGGTCCAAAGCAGAGGAAAATAGCAAAATAGATGTCTTACAAACAAATCTCCAAGGCAGAAGACGTCAAATGAAAAGAAGTGCAAAGCAATTAAAAACAATACAGTAAAAGAGCTAGTGTGTGATGCTCCAAGGAAAGACCTGTGTAACAAGTCAGATTTAAGATTTTTATATTATAAACATCCTTGTTGAAAATGTTTGGAGACTCATTCCCAGTACTCTGACACCAAGCCGCCAGTGGTTTTGGTATCTAAGTTATCCTAAGCCCTCCACACCGCCACTTTTTAATACCTGAAAAAATACCTTCCTGGAGAAAATAAGACTTGATGCTTAATTGTATTGGAAAAGAGAGCAAACAGATAAGCACGTTGCACAGTTTTTAAGTGGAGATAGGAGGGCGGCTCACTTCCTCAGATAACTCCATTTTCTTGGACTAAACATTTTGGGATTCAAAAGCAGAATGAGATGTTTGCACGGGTATTTTTCTTTCTCCTTTTCTCCCCCCC